>NC_134577.1:30600000-30873833 GCF_050947875.1 Dermacentor variabilis
ATGACGCTGGCAAAAATTTGCATGATGCTAATTCTAACCATTCGCTTTCAACAGATTGCGAAACAGCGAAGGTTCAGATATCCCCAGACAATCTATGCCGCAAGTTGTACATGGTATGGCGGGAAAAAAGATCAGAAGAAAAAAAAACGACTATCAAGATGATTAAACCTTAGTCAATTTGATAAGACCGCGGTATCTACTAGAAATGGTTTGTCTAAGTTTCTTATGAACTGCTACATTCCAGTAAATACAATATCTAAAGAAACACGACGAAAAGAAGCCTCTGAGAGACCTCACAGCAACTGCTCCTTAACAGGGCGCCTAGTGTTACAATAGGAGGACTTAAGAAAGTAGCCCACAATATGAGAAACGATAAATCCTACCTTCAGTATCTCGAGGAATATTAACTCTCGCAAATTTTCCACGGAACCAACTGCGTGACCGAGTCTACTGTTTCCGTTACGCGAAACAACGTTCGACGGACCGAACCGCGCGAATAACAGAGGAGATCCGTGACACGAAAACTCAGGCGAACAGAAGCAGCGCGGAAGGTGGCGCAGGCACGTTGACTCGAGCCCGATCCGGCGTGACGGAAGTCATTATTATACCGCACCGCGGCTCCAGAGAAAGAAAACCAATAGGGGCGCGTGGCGAGAACACGAGGAAGGCCGTACACCCCCGAGTGGGCGAGGTCACTGCATTTCGTTAGGCCGCGACATTTCTCATTCCACGTTTCCCATACGGGGCCGGCCAGACGCAAGTCATGGTCGGCTGGTCCGTCGTACGACGCGGGAAGTGCGCCAACGCGCCCAAACTCCGGACCACTGTTTCGGCCTGCTGCTCACCGACCTTTATACCGCGTGTGTCTGTACGTCTGTCTCTCTTCATCTCTAAGCGTGTGTGTGTGTTATTGTGTGTGTGCGTGTGTGTGTGCTGCTTTCATAACGGCAGCCTAGGCATCTTTACTTATGGCACGTACCATATACCACTTTCGCCTTTCGTTTTCCCGGACGACCCAAAACGGAAGCACCGCTTACCGCGCGGCTGGCCTGGGCCAAACGTGCATCGGATGCGCTTGACGGAATATCTGGCCCCGTCGAGGCAAGACACACTCTTCGATGGAAAAAACATCGCTGCCCACCTTCGTTCTTCTTACCTGATACACATTTTTTAATAAGTAGATGTAATAGTAGAGTAAACCGCATATCATTGAGATTGACTTCTCAGGTTCTGATCTATAAGAAACGAAAATTACGCTTCACCCCGATTTCTGGAGTGGGACTCTCCCCGTTCTGAGAAAATCGTCGCAGCGAGACGCGAAAGGCAGCGGTAGCGGGGAGGGTGCCCTCTTCGAACAATCCTCCCATGTCGCGCTCTTCTTTCCGTCTTTACTTCCCCTTTGCCTTCCCCTGTAGTGCAGGGTAGCAAACCGGAGGTTTTAACTCTGGGTAACCTCCCTGCCTTTCTCTCATTTGCATCTCTCTCTCTCCCGTGGCGAGAGAGCGCGCAATCGTCACGCACGGGCACTCCGGAGATGCTGGCATGCGCACGCATCCCTACAAGGTTTAACTCCGAGCAAACGACCAAACCTACAAAGAAAGACACACGGGACCCAAACGACCATGCACGTGTACGCGTCGTAACTATTGTAAGCTTCACGTTTTGTTCAATCCGTAAAACCGATGTATATGATCGGGAAGCCAGCTGAGACAAGACAGTCGGCCGCCGACAGAGGGAGAGATTTGGCGGCGGCGGCGGTGACGTGCAAGCGACTGCTGTACGCGAAACAGAGCGTAGCGAGGAAGTTCAACTTGTACCTAGCGACTTGCACGAAATGGCGGGGTTCTCTTACTCGGCAGTTTCTCAACGATAACACAAGGGAAGAAGGATAGGTTTCATTTTGGTGTTGTCCTTTTAGGTTGACAACACTCGACGAATCAAGATTTGTTGCAACGTTGAAGTTTGGGGGTTTGGGGGAAAAACAGAAGTAGACACCAAGGATGTGCGTCGGCGACTACAGTTTCCGCGTTATTTCAATTCCCACAATTCGAACGGGAAGCACCTAGCGAGGGAGGAAAAGAAAAGAACATCTGTATCAAAATGCCTCACCACTCAGGTTTTCGCTGCGGTATCAAGCACCACCGACGAAGAAAAGTGAGAGCCGGACACGGCTGTATGCGAGGATACAAAATCTAAGAAGAGAAGGAATGTAGTTGGCTCCACCCAAATTTAAAGCAACGACCGAGCGACTCGCCGGCATTGTTGTCATGCCTCCTGTTTTGTGCGCTTCAATACGACGTGGCTTTTACGATCGTGAAAGATTGACTGAAGACTGTAAATGGTGCTCGGCTCTCCGCCGAGCCCCATTTATTTTACAGTTCTTGCTCCTTTCCGGTGTACGCAGAAAGAGCACAAAACTAACAAGAACACGGGAAACAAGTTTCAGTGAAAAAAGAGGAAAATAAATATGCCACCAGCAAATTTATTTTCGTCATCACGCTAGAACAGCGTCCCCCCTCCCCCCCCCCCCTTTTTTTTTGATGAAAGAAATACATTCTTCTTTTGAGGCTGAAATAGCGACGTTGTCTGTCCTCCGCAAGGGCTTTTACTTCTACAGTTTTGTGCAGTAGCCATCGTAGCCCCGATTTCTCGTTCCTAGTATATCCTTTACAGCGCAGTTGCAACCGTTTTTCGTGCGATGGCGCGCTCGGCATCAAACTTCAATCAAAGCATAGCAAGCATCGCACCAGGCCAAGTGTACCCGGCTAACCCCACCTGCAATAATATAAAGACAAAAACACGAAAATACCGTCCTTAGAATTGCAAACCTGATTTCGTGACGACCAGAGACGCTTTCATTTTTGACTAAAGTGCGATGACTTGGTCGAATGAACGAACAAAGATGTATACGAATTACTAAATTAGTGGGAAGAAAGGGTTGGAAAAAGGAACGAATGAGTGCGCTAGAAGGATCGACATTTGGGCGAGTTGGTACTGGTTGAACGTCTTGAAGGGGCAGCGCAAAAAGACGATGACAGAAGGCAGGAGTGCGCTAAGGAAGGAAGTAACAAAGAAACGAAGCAATGAAAGATGAATTTTTTTCTTTCTGCATGCCTTTCTGGTTTCTCCAATGCGTCGGAATATCTGATTAATCAAGAGGTCTGTGACCCCGCGAATGCGATGAACACTAAAAGTAAAGAGCTTTTTAGTCCGTCCAGAGAGAGAGAGAGAGAGAGAGAGAGCCTAGAGACAGAAAGAATTAAGAAAGAGGCTGGAGATTTACGCTGAGAAGCACTGGTTGGTATCGCCTGGACGGGGGAAGAGCGCAGAAGGAATTGAAGAGGAAAGAGAGAGCTAGAATTCTATTCCCACGCACTACGCAAAACCTGAACCTATTTGAGGCTCCTCCATTTGGGCGCAAGTATCGGCGACTTTAGCTACGAAAAGTACGATGCTATTTCGCCATATGGAATCCCGTTTAAGTCCAATCGTAACCTATTCAGCTGAGTTACTGCCGCATTTACCTTTCTATAGGTAAATGCGGACATCTTTCGCTCCCCTGCGAAAGATGTCCGAGAAGGCAAAAGACGCGTCGTGACGCAAACTCTTGTCATCTAGTCAGTCTATAGATGGCTTGTTGCTGCGTCAACAATGGACGGCCCACTTCTTAGCTGAAGAAAAACCAAAGCGCAACAACACCACGCAGACCATGTTACATCTCAATATATCGTTCAGCACTGGCGAATCTAGACGCGACGTCGCCAGCTACGCGTGCGGAATTGTCAGCGCTGTCCGCAAGCAAAATCAATATACGACTGGCTGGCAGCTTCAACATCGCATTACAGATTGTAATTATTAGCCACAGATTGTAATTATTAGCCTCAGAAAGGTCAGTTTATAACCTCTTTAGTTTCTTCGTGGACTTCTTGTTACCCTCAAAAGACTTTCTGTCGAGACGCACAGTACTATTTGGGTTGTTTTCTTTCTATCTTTCCTTCCTTGCCATGCTCCGTTTAGCCCGTCGACGTCAATTTGCAAATAACTACGTGCAATCAGTTTTTGAGAATTTCACTGCTCGTTAAGGTAGTGACCAACTAGCGTCTATAACACTGCACTTTTTTTTTTTTGCGAATAACAACAAAGGGAAGGATGGAAAAGAGGACAGCGTCCACTAAAGCCTTCCGGGTCAGACGAAAGGGCAAGAGACCAAGGGAATAGCACGAGAGAAGAAACATGAGCGAGGCTCCCAGACGGCGCCGAAAGGCGGAAACGCCGCCGAACAAGAGGAGCACCTTCTGCTCATGTCGTCTGCAACTCGACCCAAGTATCTCGATGCCGTCGTAATGGACACAAAAGGCGATGAACAATGCCAGACGAATACTGCCACGAGACGAGAGTGCAAGCCGACCCCTCCAAAAGGAAGAAGATACACAGTTAAGCAGCCAGTCGATCTGGATTGGTTCGTATGACACGTGAGAAAGACGCAAAGAAATAAACGTTACAGGGTTCTTTCAACAGCCACATACGGGAACAATGAAGCGAAGTGAAAAGGGCCGGAAAAAAGCGCCTGATATCGCGTTTCTTTCCTTTTCCCTGTTTTTCTTTTGTTTAGCAAACAATATCATCAATTAAGGGAAAATGAGACATCCACCCAATCGTAGCAACTGCTACAAAAGGAAACCCATATGGGTTACTCGAAAGAAAACACTCGCAGTTGAAGGAAAATTCGTCCTGGTCCGGGACTCGAACCCAGGACCAACCCCTTTCTTGGGCAGGTGCTCTATCGTGTTATATAACAGGGCGGCTAGCAGATGGCAGGGCGAAGTCGAATTTGTCAGCAACTCGAAGCAAAGGCAGGAGTTGGACCTAACAGTTCCACGAGGCTTCTCTTTCGAGGAACCCGTACTTCCTTCGTAGCAATTGCTTCGAACGGATGAATGTCTCATTTTCCATTAATTAATTACTTCTCTACACCTTGCTGCTTTTCACAGAACTATTACGTCAAATTCTTGCCTCTGCTTCCAGTTGTTGACAATTTTGGGGGCACAGATGTCACGGATGTACCCCACATTTTTACCTGCGAGAGACCTTAGTTGTGCGCGATAAAAGTACGCCTCTTCTTCAAGGATGAAATGTGATGTCTACGCCAAAGGCCTCCGCAGATAATAACCGGAAGAGCGAATTCCTCGCAGCTGTCTGGGCATGACAACCTTTGCTTGTCTTTAATGTCTAAGAATCTTCCACGTTCCTTCGATCCACTGTAGTGGCTTCAAAAGGGCGTTTCTTGATAAGTTTGTTGCATCCTGAGGGCTTCTATTTCGTTGGGGACGAACACGCGGATGACACAAGAGTATATAAAGAAACCTGGTCGAGTGCTTTGCTTCCGGGTAGTAGTCGTTTCATCCCTGATTTTTCTGGCTTCGTTGATCCCGATCACGCGGGTCGAGGTTTCCTGCCCTAGATGCTGGCTTCAATTACGGCTAGCTCAATTTTTTCAAGCCCATCGCAGCCCGTGGCGTAATGCAATGCCCGAACGCCGATGCTCATTTCCTTGCTGTTGTGATATTGATCTTTAGACAGACAGACAGACAAAGAACTTTAATAACAAGGTCCTGAGAAGCTTTGCCCTAGGGCAGTGCTGCGGGCCGCTCCCACGTGGGGACGGGTAGGCCGAGCCTAACCGCCGCATCGTGGGCTCTCTGGACCGCCCAACTTTGAATGGTTTCTTTTATTCCTCAATACTTACCGGAAGACGAAGAAGACGAGTTCTTGATCAGCTGCTAGTCCTGCTTCGCTCTGGTTTTTTCGGTTAAATTTGTGCGCACCGACGCCCCCGTGGCGGGTACGATATCAAAAGCAATGACGGACGTTCCGCCTCTTCTGCCGCCAAGGGTGGGGGCTGGCCTCCAAGCTGCAAGTCGGTCTGCTGCGCTCGACCCCATCAACGCGACTCTGCCAAGGTCATCGAGCTGCTCAGACGTCGACGACATGGATTCTGATGGCGGATATACCGAGGTCACAAATCGTCGGTTGAAGAGGAAACTTCGTAGGACATCAACCGTGAGTGAGCTTAACTACAATAAGCCGCCCACACAGCAAGCAACACAATCGCCTACATCCCTGTCGCTGCTACGAGCAACCTCAGTTCCCTCAATAGGCAAACTCTCACTGCCTATCTCGAGAAGCTGGCTCCAGGGCAAATCAGAGAGGTCCGAATTAATCCCAGAAGAAACATACTTACTGTTGATGTGACTACACGAACCGTCCTCGACACTTTGAAAGCTGTAACGGAGCAAGGAAATATACTTGTCCGCTCATTCATCGTACATGGAGGTAGCCCCACCGCCGGTGTTATCTACGATGTCGATACAGATATTGTTAATGACGATCTCCCAACGCTAACCTCCTCAACTGTCCATATCACAGACATACACCGTTTTGGACGGTCGAGGTGCATAAAACTCATTTTTGAGGGAGAGACCTTACCAACACATGTAAAAGTGGGTTATGTGCGACATCCTGTCAGTCCATACATCCCTAGGCCCTTGCAGTGCCGTAAATGCCAGAAAATCGGGCATCTAAGTGCTGTGTGCGCGAACAAGATGACATGTCCGCGCTGTGGTGGTGATCACGATGAGTTGACGTGTGCTGGATCTGACTTGAAGTGCCCTAACTGCGATGGGCCGCACGAGGCAACGTCGAAGGACTGTCCAAAATTAAAGACTGAAATGTCCGTGCGAAGGAAAATGGTACGAGATCGATCTACACACAGAGAAGCGGCTACCAAGGTCTACCGCCGCCAGAGGCGCTCACGTAATCGCAGAAGGAGATCATCATTGACAACAGGACAACCTGTACTCCAGGAAAAGTCGTCGCGCGCTCCTGCTAGTCCTCAAACGTCAGAGCCACCTTTAACCACGTCTACTCTTCTGAACACGAAGGACACTACTATACGGCCTTCCCTGCCATCTCGGAGTACAGAAGTGCAGCCGGAACGACAGCGTGAACATGAACCTTCATCGTCGGATGGGCAAATCAAGGCAATGCTTGCACAGTTGATTCGTTCCTTGCGAATGCTGCTCATCGGAGTTAAGACGCCCGTTGCCAAAGCTGCTGTACAAATTCTCGACGCACTAGAACCAGTGCTTGCTGCTGTATAAAAGCTAGTAAACGCCATGGCATCATGAACTTCAAGGTTGTCACTACAGGAAAGTATAAGCGGTTCCGTAATATTCCAGTGGAACGCACGAGCTCTACGGGGTCGCCTGGGAGATTTTAAACAGAGAGTGCTCAAGCATCGGTTTCCAGTTATCGTAATATGCGAGCCGAATATGACATCGCCATTTAGACTCTCTGGATATGAACAATTCGCGTCTGGGACAAGTGGAAATACTAGCAAAGTTTTACTATGTGTGCGATGTGACCTCACGCATTCGCTAAACCAAGTTCCGGTGCATAACAGCAACGAGTACGTCTCTATAACACTGAAGCTAAAGAGCCGGATAATCTCGATCATCCGCGGCTATATTTCTCCCAGGGGAAGATTTGACTCTGGACACCTGAAACTTGTTCTTGACTCTTCCCAAGGACCTCATATTATTGAAGGCGATTTCAACGCGCACCACCATCTTTGGGGTACTAGGATCACAAATCTTCGAGGAAGACAACTTCTTAACTTCACAAGCAGCAATGATCTTGACATCCTGAACGATGGCTCACCAACATTTCTTCGTGGCACAACATACAGCAGCTGTCTCGATTTAGCTATCGCTTCACGATGCCTTTCGTCTTCTGCTGCCTGGTGCACAGATGCTGAAACGTATGGCAGTGATCACCTACCTACTTATGTACAATTGAGATGGTTTACAAGACCTCCAAGTTCTCATACGCGACGCACTGACTGGGATGCTTTTCAGAACAAGCTAGAAGAATCCTGCGACTGTGTCATTTCACCAAAAGAGATTGAAGAGCGCATTAGAGCAGCAATGCACGCAACAACACGCATCATCCAAACATCAAATTCAAGAACATCCGTTGACGTTCTATATGAAGAGCTGCGGGCAGTCCGACGTCGCGCCGAGAGGAAATACAGGCGAACTAAATTGATATCAGGCTTGAGGACGTCACGCCGTGTGCAAAAGAAAATTCAAAGATACTTAGACAAGCTCGACAGATAACGTTGGAGGTCCTTTTGCACCAGCCTGGACCCAAGAAAACCGTTGTCCACAATATGGTATGTTGTACGAGCACTACCATCTCCTCCACGACAGCTACGTCCCTTCCGAGCTTTGGCTATCATCCAGACGCGCAGTGAGAAGGAAATCGCGGAAGATTTCTGCGTACACCTCTCTGGATCTACAACATCGGTAGCTTCAGTGCTCAGGTGTGCTCCTCCAACAATGGACGATCGCCTCGACCTCCCATTCACGCTGCAAGAGCTACATGCAGCGATTTCCTCTGCAAGATACTCAAGTGCGCGTGGTCCTGATGGCATTACCTATTCTACCTTGCGCCATCTAGGCCCTCGAGCGACTGAAGAGCGGCCTTTATACAATCTCTCTTGGTCTTCGGGAACTGTGCCTGCACACTGGAAGACAAGCAAAATCGTGGCATTATTGAAACCAGGCAAGACACCCCCATACTATGCTTTCCTACAGACCTGTGGCGCTTGCCAGTTGCATAGGTAAAACCATGGAACGCATGGTTTTGACGCGCCTGGAGTGGTTTTTGGAGAAGCGTAATATATATCCAGACGCAATGACAGGTTTCCGAAAGGGTAGGTCGTCAATCGACAGCGTCATTGACCTAGTAACAACTGCTGAACAACAGAAACGCCGCCGTCGATTAACGGCCGCTGTCTTTCTAGATATCAAGGGTGGTTTTGACAACGTTCTACATGATGCAATTTTAAATGCCCTAGAAGAATGTGGCGTCGGGGGACGTATGCATCAATGGATAGCCAGCTATCTTCTAGAGAGAACGATATTTATGACAACTCCAGACGGTGAAACAAAGGACCGTGAAACAAAGGTCTATCGTGGAGTTCCTCAAGGAGGTGTATTGAGCCCAACCTTATTTAATATCGTTCTCATTGGACTGGTCAAAGAACACGCCGGCACAGTCTCGGTCTCTGTGTACGCAGATGACATCTGTATATGGACCACGAGATTAACGCGCTTGCAAGTGCAAACGAAGCTGCAGCGCGCGGTGTCAATAACGTCGACATACCTAAACAGTCGCGCACTGCAGCTCTCACCGGAAAAAAGTGGAACCATGGCATTTACACGGAAGTCAATGGCCTGCTACCCCGTTATGATTGATGGGAAGATTATGCCTTCAGTAACCCACTACAAGTTTCTCGGAGTCATCATCGACCGTGACTTATCTTGGTCGAAGCACCTCTCTGGATTAAGAAAAAAGCTGGACAGCTTTCCTCAGATCATTCCACATATGTCTGGAAAATCACGGGGGCCATCCAAGTCGTCTCTTCTGCAGCTCTACCAGTCATTTTTTGTTGGCTACTTCCGCTACAGTGCGCCTGTACTTTCTCGGGTTAATACAACTGCTGTACGCACACTTGAAAGTGCTCAGGCTCGCGCACTGAGAATTTGCCTAGGACTACCACGATGTGCTTCTACTTGGGGCGCTATTGCAGAGGCACGTGCGTGCCCACCTCGAGTTTATCTGCAACATGAGGCATTGCGAGTGCATCTAAGGCCACTGACTAGACACAGGAATCATCCGTTCACGAACGTCACAAGCGTACGGCATCACACGGCCGGTCCATCGTTTGTGTTCTTCTTCCTGAGTCCTGGCCTTCTGCGCCTTGCCTTTACTACTTCAAGCATGAACCAACTAGCCCAAGCAAGAGTTTTACTTGTACGGCCTGTGTCCGCCTACTCAGAAGCCGTGTTGTCGCAGCAAGTCTTATTGCCGTCGGACTTCCAACAGTATGACATACCCGAAGTTCCACTCTGGACGATGGCAAAGCCAACAGTGAGACTCTCAATCCCTGGAATAACGAAGAAGTCGAAGGTGCCGCTTTCTGGGCTCAAGCATTTCGCGCTATCATACATTGCTTACATGTATGGATATTACGAACATGTTTTTACAGATTGTTCTGTGACACAGACCTCTTCCGCGGCGGCCTACATGGTGCCAAGAAAGGGTATCGCACAACGGTTCAAGATAGGACACAGGACGTCGTCTACAGCAGCTGAGTTGACCGGAGTTTGAGAAGCAGTTCGCTGCATACTGCAACAGAGTCTCGAGAAGTGGACAGTGTTCTGTGACTCAAAACCAGCACTGCAACTCATCAGCAATTATATGAATGACAGAACCGCTTATAGTCCTCTGGTTCATGACATCATGTCTCTACTTGCAGAGGCGTCTCACTCCGGGCATACCATCGTGCTGCAGTGGATTCCTGGCCATTGTGGAATAGCTGGAAACGAACAGGCTGACGCAGAAGCAAAAAAGGCGCACACTGACGGAACTATAATAAAAATTCATTTTTCCCGGTATGACATTAACGCCTTGCTCCATGCCTCCGTTAAAGCTTCTACGGCGCGACGTTGGGACAACCCCGAACATCGACAAGAGCGCCTCCATAGACTTGACGCTGGATTACAATTCCGGCTTCCACTTCGGTTGCGGAGAAGCCAGGAAACACTCATTCATCGATTATGGCTGGGTGTGGCATACACCCACCGATACCTTCACAAGATTGGACAAGCACGGGACCCTGAATGTAGCGTCTGTCACACTCTCGAGACAATACCTCACGTATTTTGCGTGTGCCCTCAAATCTACAGTTGACAGCTTGGACTCTCGCCCCTTTTCAGAAGAAAAGCTTTTGGGCGCGTGGAGGAGTGTTCACTGTGCCCAACGTGCCATAAAATCACTTTTGAACTTTTTAAGTGAGACTGGTTTAGACGATCGCCTCTACAAGCTGTGAGACGTGTAGTCAGTGCGAAATGTGTTTGCGCAATAACTTTTTGTGACAAGATTACTTTTTGTATGGACAAGATTGCTCTTACGTGTATTGCGTCTACAGTGCGCATCCGCATATAGGACAACGTGTGTATAGCATCTCATCGCACCATAACATAATCACCCGCCACCTGCCTTTCCCTGTATTTCCCACTTCCCCTTTCCCCAGTGAGGAGTAGCAGCCTAGATGCACGCTCTCCAGGCCGACCTCTTCTCCTTTCTCTTCATTAAAATCTACTCCTCCTCCTCCTCAACACATACCGTGAGAGTGGCGTCTTCTTCGAAGCAGCGCGAGCTAGCGGCTCTCGCAGAAAGGCAACACAACACAGCGCTGACTATCAACTGATATTTTTTGTTGAGAACAGAATATAAAGTATTATTTTAACCTACGTCTAGAAATATTTCTTCTCTTCACAAAGCGATACTAGGCTGGGTTACGCAATTTTCTGCTTTCCTTTTTCAGTGTAATATGCCTATCTTCATGTACACACGGCGATAGAAGCTTACCGACCACGGGATCTCCGAAAACATTCACAGGGTGTCTATCGAGTTGACGTTTCCAAACTCCTTGAGTCTTCCAGGTTTTCCCTGAGTGCCTTTGCAAAATTCCCTGAGTGACACGGAATTTTGTTTTATGTCAAGACTGGCTGACATTACGTCGCCCGATGCTGTGAATGTCTAGTAAGCATGTTTAAAATTAAAAAAAAGAACGACTTAATTCAGTTTGAACAGTAAGGAGTAGTGTTTATTTCATTTTAAAAAGAAAAACAGAAGGTAGGAGTTAGTATAACCAACAGCGAATAAAATATACTCGAAAACAATGGTAGAGTCCATTGCAAGTCGAGTAAAACATTTTGAAATACGTATACAAAGATGCATACATAGGCAAATATTTTCGGATATGAGCTTTAACTATCAACTGATAGCAAGCTCATTAATATTAGGCCCGAACTTTGCCACAAGTGAGATTCTATTTCAGCAACTGGAAAGTCAGCCTCAACTGTCCTGACATAAACTCAGTCCGCACACAACACCTCAGTGTGGCGTTTCACCGCTTTAAACAGCTTGTTGCGGTTTGGATGAGGGACGCCTGCATTTCGGCGTCAGTCAACACCTTGTTTTTTTAGGTCAAGCTCCTTCAAAGAAGCGGCGGCGCACATCCTTTCCCTTTCATTCCTCAATGCGTCGGTCCTTTCTGTTATCGTCCTCCTTCCCCTCCGCGTTCGCTCCACGGACCCTTTGAATCATCCTTATGGTCAGTTGTACAGTGAACGTTTTTTCAGACTCCCTAGGGGCCGCGAAAACGTCCGAAAAATCAGGCAGTCCAAAAAAAAAAAATGAATGCATGTCTTTTAGTGCCCTTAAGGGCTCAAACCGCCACAGGCACTTCCGAAAAAGCTTCGAAGGCACACCGGTACAAGTATTACGCATATCAGTGCTCCTACTATGACAGCAGACGGCGGCTGCACGCGCGTATAATTAAAATACATACTGTGCCCCGGGACAACTGCCACCTACCGGCAATTATTAAGCTTCACCGCAATACTTTGCGTATGCTTCACCGCGTAACGATGCTATATTGCGGCAAAGCTTACATTCGGGAACTGGAATTTTGCAACGCACCACGCTTTCCGAGCTTTGAAGCCAATCGCGAAAATTACCAAGGCGGAGTAGGTGCCATTGCTGGCAGCGGCAAATTCTTTCAATGAAAAAACACGGCACCGAACGGCAAGAAGCTTAATAGCGAACGTAGAAGCACCTAGACTTGGCGTTGCCGCGGTGGTGGCTTTGATTACTGCCGTTTCGGACCAGCCGTCACGGCAAAAAGTCCGGAAAATCGGATGGCGAAGGGTTCTTGCTTCCAAAATATCAGACGTTCTTATACATTGACTCCATGGGGTACGTGGCGGCGCCGCGAAGCCGTCTGAATTATCGGGCATATCCCAAAAATCGGGCGTCCAGAAAATCGGTCGTTGTCGTTACACTGACAACTCCTGCAGCCGACGACACGACGTCAAAGAGGATTAGTTACGATTCTTCTCTTTTACTCGAGCCAACATTAGGGCGAATTTCGTTCCCGATCAATAAAATGACGGCTAATTTTCTCTGATAGAAAAACACATTCCCCGAGTTTTCCCCGAGTGTTTCTAGACTATTCAAGATCCCTGAGAATTCCGGGTTCTCCCGGTTGGTAGACACACTGCGTTCAATTGCCGAGCACGCTGTAGCAGTAGTCAGTAAAATTGCATACGACAATGTTGTTAGCATACCCTAGTCGAGGCCCGAAATGCAAATACCAGACTGCGTTGAGAGATTGCGGAGATACTCAGATTTTTTCACAGGTGTCATGCCCCGCAGTATTTTGTCTCCAGGTGTGCATAAAATGAAGAGAAAAAAAAATAAGCTTCAAATGAACACCATTTTATCCCACACGTGCCCATCCCTACGCCGGCGTCGGATGACAGTATTAAACATTTAATACAAAGAACGCACACATTCGCATTCCTGCTTAAGAATGCCTAAGTGCGACATTGTGTTTTTTTTTTTTTTTTATTGAGCGAAGTGCTGCGTTCATTCATGTGCACTATAAGACAGTGTCCCGTCTGGCCATTCCGTATGGTCACGGGAAAATAGCATTCCATAAACACCACTGATATTTGAATGGTGCAAACTGGAGTATTTCATTCCTTGCTAGACTTCGCTGTCACGCATTTGTCAGCTATATAATTCCGAATGCATTCATTTTGCAATTTACAGTCACCGTTAGCAGTAGAGCACGAACAGAATCTATCGGTAAAATAACTGAAGACTGCTCGTACTATGTTGCTACTAGAGGAGCGTATAAATTGGAAACTTTTCAATAAAGATCGAATGCTTCTGCGCTATACCCTACGAATATGTATTTCAGCAGGGGAATGTTTGGGCACTTCAAGTATAGCAGCAAAACTGTCATGGAAATGTGAGCAGGCTTACGGTCCACAAATGGATTCAGCCATCTCCTAAAGGCAAAGCAGAAGCTCTAAGAATCGCTTCATAATATATTAATTCAAAGTTAGCTAAAGTGCACACAGGTTGCCCTGCACTAAACAAAATAACCATTTTATGCAGCCTTTGCTCCCCACATTTATTAACTGTTAGAAGGAGCGAAAAGACACCATGCGACTAATTACTTCAACCTCCAATTTCCCGAATGTGTATATTCGATTCGAAAAATGTCTTTACTTCAGCGCACTTATAGTGCACTCAAAGAGTGGTTTCATCATCGACCAGGACATGCTGTTTAATATCTGGGGGCTCCTATGCGCATGCGTGAAGTTTAGTTGCGATGGTTATGTTACCGTCTCGGTGTTTCGCCGCTATTGCCATGGTTACGTAGACTCAGTGAGTCGGGCTACCACAAGCTTCTCACCATCCTTGCATCGCCACAGAGTTTCCGTAGCGGGAATTTCACTCCGGAGACTACACATCCTCCGTGCCTTTAACTAATTACGGAACCTACAACGCCTACGCTGAAGGAGTCCTCCGCTAGGTGTGGTTGAGAACACATCAAAACGAGCATTAAGAGAGAATACAGAGGAAAACGACAAAGGGGGAAAATGCAAAGTAAGCACGTAAATCTGAGCATACGGTGCGATGAAACTAATATTTAGCCGAGATCGATGCCTGAAAGTATATATAAAGAATAAGGTGCAGGAAAGTTAAACATTTATACGGTCGGCTCCCACAAAAGAAGTGCGAAAGCAGCCCAATTGCCCGGAGATTTCTCACCTAAAGACCAACGTTGAAGCACTCAAAATTTTCCTGGCAGGATTTCGACCTATCTGAATACGCTTCGTAGTCCCTATACCCGAAACTCAAATCACAGCTCGTCACTTCATTTACCCTCCTTGCGTTTCTTCGTCTTACTCTCAGCGAAGACGGCTATGTCTACGTTGCTGAAGTTTCTGAGGCCCACGCATGTAACGGTAGGCGTTGAGAACGCTGCACGCAACCACTGAAATATATACAAATTTATTTCACTTGAACTCCGCCCTATATTTTTTTATCCCCTTACCCCGGTGCATGGTAGCGAACCGGAACTAATCTCATATGACACGTGAGTCATGTATCCAATAATAAGATATGAAAACACATGCTTTATGCGTGCTCTCCTGCGATCGTGTGACATGATGGGATTTGTGACATATGTGTCACACAGGATTTTATGATACAGGCTGGTTAACATCCTTGCCTTTCAATAGATTCCTCTCTGTCAATATTTTGGAGCTACATGGTAGCAGAACCCGTTAGTCCCTCTATCTACGTCGCGACATAAAAAAAAAAACGAAAGAGAAATATAACCCCCAGTTCCATCAATAGAAAAGTATGGCAGCAGAACGGTGAATGAATGCAAATTTCCGGGTAATTTTGGACTATGGTACCACTGTAGATATAATCATCTCATGTGCTACAATTTAGATAGACGTTCCCTTTATCAGTTTACCGAAGGCTGTTCTCGCTTGCTTCAGGATGAAAGCAATGAGGGCACCAATATGTTTCAGGAAATTAGGGACGGATATAAAACCACGTGAAGAGTACTTTTCCTAGAAATACGACGAGGATTCGGCTACAGAATGCTTCAAACAGCAAAGTTATTATGACATTAAAATATAGTGGACAAGTCTATGGAAAAACCCCAGGACAGAAAACATTTAACAGATGATCAGATAAAAAAAAAAGATGCATTTGTCAAAATTCGCACAATAAACACACCAATACATAGAGGCAGGAAAATAATTTTCACTCACATGCATATCTTCCTTCCTTACTGCACATGGCTAAAAACGTCACTGGAATGACACTTGGAAAAAGGAATAAAAAAAGACAATGAACTAGAGAGGGCGTTCGACTAAATATGCCTGGCATGTCCTTTCACAACAGGCCCGTTAGTAAAGCGATTGACTATCAAATCTATGAATTGTGGTAGATTGTATGGTACTGAATTTATTGATAATATATATATATATATATATATATATATATATATATATATATATATATATATATATATATATATATATATATATATATATATATATAGAGAGAGAGAGAGAGAGAGAGAGAGAGAGAGAGAGAGAGTCACGGATGCAGTATATGCCCTTATTTACAGTGAAAAGAGTAGAGAAGACATGGGGCGGTCCGAAACCCATCACGCAAAAAAAAAAAAAACTTCTAGGCTCCCTCCGGTGCGCCGTTTATGTATATATACGTGTGTGTGTGTGTGTGTGTGTGTGTGTGTGTGTGTGTGTGTGTGTGTGTGTGTGTGTGTGTGTGTGTGTGTGCGTGCGTGCGTGCGCGTGCGTGCGTGCGTGCGTGCGTGCGTGCGCGCGTGCGCGTGCGTGCGTGCGTGCGTGCGTGCGTACGCGCGCGCGCACTAGCGTTTATCAAAATTGGTCGTTTTAGACTAAATGTCTAAGCAGTGAAGGCCGCATGGGGAAAATACCCTGAGGTTAGCCGAGAAGTTGAAGCGGCGCTTCCACGGCTTGATAGCGATGATAAATTTGGACATTGTTGCTAGGGGATAACCCATCGAACGGAAGCGCCTTCCCCTAAACCTCTCCGTGGCCTAGAGCGAGCAGCAACAAAGCGCTAGGCTTCCTCGAGGTAGTAACCATAATCATGAGCACGAAATATCCCTACGTTACAACACAGCCCTTCTTTCCAGGGCGCAGATCAAGCTTGTTTTCAGTGTCACTACACATGTCTTGACAAGAAAAGGAGGGAAGAATTGCCAAAGAAAGTTCGCAGAATGCTAATGAAGAAAAACAGCTTTTCAAAGGCGGGAGAGGACATATGAAAAGAGCCAGGTCAACTTCTTCCTTTTAAACTACTTGTGCAATGCTAATCAATGTATGGAGAAAAGTGACGTTAAAGTAATTCATCACATTTAAGTAATTACTCGGTTACTTTCGCGGAGCAGCAATTGCTAAATGTAATGAATTAAATTTTTGAAATAAGTAATTTCAATTGTAATCGATTACTTTTCTTCAACGTGTACAAGCATGAACTTTTTTGAAAATCTGACACATCGGTGAGGGATCGCTTTGAACTTTCTACTTGTCAACAGCCTAGAATAGATCTTAATTATACGTTATGGGTGCGGGCTGTTCGAAACTAAGGCGTTCCGAAAAAGTTTCTAAAGCACCCTCCAGCAAAGCAACTACGCGAAATTTCGCCACGCTTAGTAGCACCTGCCAGCGAGAGATGGCGGCAGCGTACTGACTGACCTGATCTTTCCCACGGCTCCGTGCAGAGCTCGGGGGCGCATTAAAATGCGTCGCGTTGCGTTTTTCCTTCGAAGCACTGCTGCGAGATGCGAGACATTTATGACCGACTACCTCATTACAACACAACGGATGTTTCTAAGTTATGGCAGTTTGCTGATCGGGCTATTGAGAATTTTCTTTATGAATGGGAAAAATGTTTACCCATTCTTCGCTTTCCTGAACCTTCCTCCAACTTGCGAAAGTTGCTCAGAACCTATCTGCATATCCGGCGTTGGTTACCATTGCAAATCGCCAAAAAGATAAAAGGAAGAAGAAAGAAAAGCAAGAAAAGCAAACAAATGAAGCAGGAAGAGTTGTGTAAACATGGGTGAGGGGACGAAGTAGTCTTCATCTCACAACTCGTTTGCAGCACTGCCAAAGGTGCGGGGCGTACAAAGGTATTATCATTGCGCAGCTGAATATAGTCCCGCGCGCAATTACTGTCTGAATATCGGCGGGAGTAAAAAGCTTTAGAGTTGCTTGGTGCATGATACGCTACAGCGATACGTGACATGTTAGGACATTTGCGCATGTACGTCGTGTACAGCGAATTAAGATGGCGAAGAGCAGACGACGCAGCGCGGATGAACACATTCCGAGGGGCATTCAGCCTTCCTATTGGTTAAGGAGTACTTCAGCTTGCACAGTGCTGCAGACGACTTGTTAGATGCAGTGAAGAGGCAAGGAAATTGTTGATAGTATAATCAGAATCATTTAGATTCCAGTACTTTGGTTTTGTATCCTTGATCTTGGAGCGGCTGATATGCCATCTCCCCCCCCCCTCCCCGCGCCCCACACACTCTAGGATTTGCATAACATGGGTAATATGAACGCTAAATGTGAAACCAAACTACGAAAAGAACACATTAATAATTACCACTACGGAAAAGCGAAGTCATTCTCACTAAGCAACTTTCTCGTCCGCCAAATGTTCCCGCTAAGCGCCTGCCGAAGTATGTCTCCGGGAAGACAAATCTAAGAAAAACAGCAAAGACTATATTATATACAGAGCACCCCAACTATCAAGCACCAAGATTTAAGTACATCCAAATGCCACGTAGGTTGAGAGAACCAAGGTAATGTTGCTTGCCGTCGCTTGGAGATACTCACATTATTTGTTGCATTCCGCCTGATTACATAATTAGTCTCAATTAATCAATCAATTTCTCCAATACTGTAATCAGATGAAATGTGTCAATGAGGAAAAATATGTAGAGCGACATGAACAATTCCCGATACAGCTTTCCATTGCTCAATAAGTGCTACATAGAAGTGTTCTTATAAGCTTGAAAGAAGCCCGCGAGTACACGCAAGATTGCCGCGTGACTGGACAGTGCCTCGAGAAATGAGCAGTGTTTTGTGACTCAAAACCGGCACCGCAACTCATAAGCAATTATATGCATCACAGAACCGCATATAGTCCTCTAGTTTACGGCATCATGACTGTACTTGAAGACGCATGCCCATCCGTACATGCCATCGGGCTGCATTGAATTCTTACTCAGTGTGGAATAGCTGGAAATGAGGAGGCTGACACGGGGCAAGAAATACCCAGGCTGACAGGAATATTATAAAAGTTTTCTCGGTATAACATCAACGCTTTCTTTATAACACCATCACACCTTCTATGGCGCAACAATGGGACCAACCCCAACATCGGGAAGAGCGCCTCCGTAGTCTTGACGCTGGCCTGCGATTCCGGCTTCAACTTCGACTGCGGCGAGGCCAGGAAACACTCATCCATCGATTACGGCTCGGTGTGGCATACACTCACCGGTACCCTCACTTGACTGCACGCGAACGACACCCTCACCATAACGTCTGTCATATTGCCAAGACAACAAATCACATACTTTGCATGCGCCCTCAATATGCGGCCGAGCGAAGGCCACTTAAGTTTAATGTTGACTGCTTGGACTCCTGCCCCTTTTCGGAAGAAAAGTTTTTAGGCGCGTGGAGAACAGTTGGCCATGCCCAATGCAGCATAACATCACTCCTGAACTTCCTATGTGAGACCGGCATAGACGGTCGTCTCTAGCAGCCATGAGAGTGCCCTAACCTCGCGGCTTTTCATGCCATATACCCTGAAAGATATCCGAGTGCGGGCTGCCCTGCCTGTGGACTAAGGGCAACATTGGACCATGTGTTGTGGGAGTGTGAAGCCATCGGTTCCTCCTTCAGCGAGGATAGGTGGGCTGCGCTCTTGGGCAGCCCCGAACTCAACGACCAAACCCTGGCCGTCCAGAGTGCCCGCGATCGGGCCGTCAAGCTCGGCTTGGCGGTCCCTACGTGGGACTAGCCGGGTGGCGCGGGGTCTCCCTGCGTCTTCTCTGGACCGAAATAAAGTTACTTCACTCACTCACTCACGAGTATATAGTAGCTCACTGTACCGTATCGTATTCTCCTGCCACCTACGTCTCCGTGTATCACCCGCGTCTCTTTACCCCACTATGGTGTAGCAGGATAGAGAAGCTCTCTCCGGGCCGATCTCTCCTCCTTTCTCTTCATTATTATCTAATCTTCCTCCCGTGGTCTTTAGCCGTTAGTGTAAGAATCATCTGCACACTCATATGCATAGCAGGTCCCAACAAACAGCTGAGTTCAAGTTGAGACCAGAGTATTAAAAAGAAAGTTTTCTTAATTACGAATCATGCCAAACTTGATTTCCTATAGACAACATCAAACACCCTGAAAAACTCTAGCTTCGTTGCATGCAGAGCGAGTTTGACGTTTAATTTCGCATTTCATCGCAGCAGTGCACACCGGCGCTGTCACGACCTGGCTTCAGCTTCTAGTGTGCCTTAACAGGTTCTGATGCGACTTCCTTAGTCTAATGAGTGTCGTTCACTCTGTTCAAATGAACTCCGTGGCAAACAGTTGAGCTTTTCGTGCATTAGCGAAGATGAGCAGCTGTTGAAACATTGCTTCACGTGAGCAGAACTCTTTTCAGCGCTAAGGATCATATCCTTCACGTGAAAGCCTACCGATGCTCCGTTTACATGTACGTTGCAATTTCTGTCCAAGAATGCTCGACAGTCGCTAAAGCCCTCTTCTCATGAGATTAGTAATTAAAGACCGCCTCCCGTTAGAGACATAGCACCTGTTCGAGGCTGTCGAGCTTAATAAGTTGAAAAGTGCGGTAAACCAGGCGATATTGTTTAAGTAGAAACAGATTTATTAAAATCCTTCAGCACTTGATAGCGCCATTTTCTTCTCTGCAGGAGTACTTTAGGAAGGGCGTTACTTGAACGACAAATCGTGATGTCACGGTAGCTAATGACTAAGTTTCGCCACAATTAACTTGCAAGATTCTCTTTGGAGGCGCATGACTCAACTGCATGATTCAAGTCCAGCAAGACCTAAATCATATTCTTACACAGAAGTCTTCTTGTGCTTAACCTAAGTTCAGAGAATTAAGTCCTTAAAACCTGGGACAAAATGTATCGGTACTCCAGTTAACACGACAGCACTTCACTTTTCCACAGTGCATGATAAGTTGTAAGCGAAGTCACAATATATTTCCCTATGGAATCACGCTAGTTTTCCGTCCTTTCGAAAGCACCGACCTCATTATAGGGTGCTGTCACGTGGTCATATCACCGAATTAGAACTTGCATGCTACAAAAGTGTACCGCCTGTACCATTTGCACCGCAACGGAGGCGCTGGAAACCGTGCAATATCCATGTATGGAAGCCTCAGCTTCTTAGGAAATCTTCCGTCACTATCCGGTGTCTCCAAGCGCTGCAAGAGCATAACGACAATGTTTCGGCACACAAATGAAACATTAATCTGCCTCATTAGGCACTTTACTAAAATTACTTTCTTTTCTTTATTCGTGGACGCAGTCAAAGCCTCGTTACGACACAATCACCTTTCTATCGGATGCAAATTAATCGTTCGTCTCATTATTTGTTGCCATGCTCAATCTTCAACCATTTTGTTTCAGCCAGGTTCCGTGGATGTTCACACTTCCAATTTCTTTTTTTATTGTTTTTCAGAGAGAGAGAGAGAGAGAGAGAGAGAGACTTTTTTGGGGCCTTGTTCTTTCGTCTTTCAATTTCCGCTTCGTTTTTTTTTCGCTTCTATTCCTTAGAATATATCACGACATCTTGCTCTCTAATCTTGCCGCCGCTTGCAGGATCGCTCAGCTTCTTTGTTCTTTCGGAAAATACCCGGAGTTGGTGCTGAAGAAGATGGCACTTTTGGTCTTTCTTAGATTTTTGTCTTCGTCCACGATCCCTGCCCGCACCAATCATTCACACCGTTAAATCGCGTAGACGGAACATGACAAATCAAAGAAGAGAAACAAGAAGTTCTCAAGTAGCAGGAAAGCATGTTGAACTTCGTATCTCCTTCCCAAATGCATGCGCAGGGACAGAGTGGAAGTGACAGTAAAATGACGACATATTCGGCGAATAAATGCAGCGCCTGAAATTGCAAGGGTCGAAATTTGCTTGGCCGCATAAACGACCCATCCCACGGAAACATCATTTATCTCTCTTTATCTCTCTCTCTCTCTCTTTTCGCGGCCGCATTGTTCGATTGACTCATCCACGAACCGTTAAGCATATCTCAAACATTACCTCAGCATGCCGTGCAGAATGAGTGAGCTATCAGATTAAAGGAAAGACACTTGGATCTCTAGGGTTGCTGAGATGTTGTGCTCGGGGACCCTGCTTCACACCCACCATCGAGCGCGTGATATTATTTAATGTAAGAAGTGCGAAACGAACCGAGAAAGGGAAGCACCTGTACCGCAAAATATATGTTACACAGGCGCAAAATGCTTCACATTAAGATCAATTTTCTCCCATATATAACGAAAGCAATACTTCATGACTATCACACTTGTATGTAACGAATTACACGTGATTAACTACACTTCAATTGTATATATTGGTCATTTTGTAATCTAACAATTGCTTTCTTTCATCAGTAGCGCTCGCTGCAATTCATTTACTGTTTCTCACTAACCAAGTACACTTAACGAGTCAGTTTTTCCATCTTAAGTAATAATAGGCGGCTCAGCTTTAAGCACATAAATTTGGCGGGAACTAGAGTGTTGGGTTACCTACTTCCCACACAACCAGCGTCCTGCCGTTGCGGCTGGATCACCTCCACAAGGCAGGCTTGCAGATTTGTGCACTTTTCTTGGAAGTCCAACTGTTTAGCTTCACTCTTATAATAAACTTATCTCATCGTCGATCTCTCCGGGAAGAGCTTTCAGGCTCTCTCCGTTCGTTCATTCTTTTTCTTCGCTTCGCGAGTTCTATGACTTCTCCGATACAGACAGAAGTTCTTGGTCGTTAAAAGCGTATGGTTCTACCTGTCTGATATATTCTCGACTCATATACGCCTATTCATGCGATCGCAATACACGAGCTGTATTTTAGGGCTGAACAATATGCAGCTTTACATTAAATTACACTACACATTTCTCGATCTTTGCAGGGAACGTGAACGTGTGCTGACGTCTGTTACAATTAGTCGTTCAAGTCAAAATGGCTAATGAGTGAGCAGCCCCGAGGAAAGGCCCGACACACGTTGGCCGACAAATATAAGCGGCGCTTCTGTGTATCGTTGGCGACGGGCACTTCGTACGTTGATGCCTGGGAATCACCTAAGTACAAATTTTCCGTTTTTCGCTGGCCCTACGAGGAGCACTTTCCCTTAGCCCCAGTAACAATGAAGCGCTGGGCTTCGTAAAGGACTCGAAACCTGATCGATCATCACCGCATTGAGTAACTACAATGTCGCGCGCGAGGCATTCGTGCGTTATAACTACACAGCCCTTCTCTCGAGCTCGTCAATCGAGCGAGTTCTTCAATTTCGCTGCGGATGTCTTCCAGAGCAAACGAGGGAAGATTACCGAATTAACTTTTGAGAAGCAGTTTTTAGCGAAGGCAAACAACGTGCCAAGGGCTGCAGAGGGTGCACTGAAAAAGCCAGGCCAGCTCGTTCTATTTACCGTGTTTGTGCAATGCTCATAGCAGCAGGGATGTTAAGGTAATCGATTGTTTTTAGAGCGGTTTTCTTAGCCGTCTGTTTCTGCGACGAGGTTCGGCGTCGGCGTCCCTCGGCGTAACCGAGCGAACGCGCACAGCGAAGGATCAAAGAGCGAACGCGGAGCGCAGCGGGGTATGAGAGACTGCTATAGCGAAGAAAGCGCGAGGAGGAAAGCGGAGGAGCAGGGTGCAGCGGAACCACGAAGGGGCAGTGTAGGAGGAGGGTATGGTCAAAGCGTGAGAAGGAAAGCGTAGTGCCGCGCAAGACGGGCTGTGCGGCGACGATGGCTACGAGATGGCGCCAGAGTAGCGCGTCGTCTCTGTTCACCGACGACGCCGGCGATACCACATATCGAAATAAAGCGCTACATGAGCGGTGGCCCGTCTGCGGCTGCTGCTGTGAATCGCACCCACGAGTCACCCACGCGCTGCCTCTAGCGATATCCCGATTCGCGAGGCAGTCGCGCCACAGTTCGCTCAGTTTACAATGTACCGCACGAGACAGATTTTCCCCGCCAACCAATATATCGCGAAATGAAAACACGTACAGAGCTGCGCTCAAATATCGAATGAGGGAATATCGTAATCGTCGGTGAATTTTTTTTTTGCTAATTGTTCAATGACTTTCGAAGGGCACTAATTCGTGACTGTAATCAAATACATTATTCAGAAACTTAATTGTAGTTGTAATCGGTTACATACTCCTGTAATGCGTACAAGCCTGATGACTATAAACTTGTTTAGCGTTCCTCTTTGTTTCACTTTTAACGCAATAACTACAAAGTGAATCATTCTGGGTCCAAGCGAGCCAGCCTGTGCTACTATACGAACAAAAGACACTCATCTGATAATGGACGGCGTGACAGACAAGACAAAAATGAAACAATGAAAGGGAACAAGCTAAGTGCACACTGTGTGTTCCTTCGCCTTTCTTCGGTTTGGCGAAGCGGAGAAACAGGGGGACTAACGTTCAAGCATACTCTGCATGTTTGCGGGCAATTTCGATGGGAATGTACGCCAAGAGCGAGAAGCTCGTCGCAGCAAGGGCAAAACAAACAGGAATATAGAGGCCTCCTTTTGCCACTGCGAACAAATGTAAAAAAAAAAAAAGGAGGAGAAGAAGCGACCGGAAATGAGCCCGCTTTCCTAGGCAAAGATTTCGCTATGGAAAACAATAAAGAGAAGTATGTGGTTCACAATAAATATATTACGCGTGGACATCTATGTGAATAGGTATGCGAGTGGTAGCCATATACTTGATTCTTTACTGTACGGCCAAGAGGCTGGAAGATGAAAGACGACGTAAGAAAAAAAAAACAGGATATATAATAAAAGGATGGTGGGATGTTGTGCATCCAGATGCCATTTCTGGCACTCGGAGTTGTGTGATGGATAACTACGGGGAGAAGCAATTCGCAAGCTAAACACAGGAATGTAGCACACAGCTGAACAAAACGGAGTGTCTGGCACCCATGGGAAACAGATCGAGAAGACGTTGCTGACGAATCTGTAGTTCTAGCAAGTGAGGTGCACAACAACATCAACCCACGCTTGCTGGTGAGAGACAGAGGCGGGAATTTCGGTACATTTCACATCGCGTTTCTTACGACGATCAATCTTTCACGAAACGCATTTGCTTCGTGAACGCTAGTTGCGTGGAGGCTTGGATTTCATAAGCGGCAGCGATTGCCGGCGCCCCAACGGAACGAGACTTTTCTAACGCCAATATTCTGTACCTTCATGCCACAGTCCAGGTGGACGCCATTTTTTTTCGGTTTCTTGAAGGTTACTCCACCTCGCGAGATTGCGCAGAACTGATTTGCCATTTTCGTCTGCTTGCAAGCTTCGAGGTGTCGAGCAGTTCGGCTTCACCCTGCAATCTGCTATCCTCGTGGGGCGGAATTCACTAAGCGAACTTCCGAACAAATTTTGGCGTAACAAAACTGTGGCCTGGATCGCCTCAGGCGGCGGGATTGCTGGCGCGCGCCGATCCAGGATGCCGTGCTAAGATCAGCGAGCTTGCGATGCCGACCGCTACAAAGACGAGCGCTGTAGTCGGAAAAAGGCGTCTATGCAACGGTACATGTGTAAAATTCAGTACGTGCGCCAATAGTAAGCGAAAGCGGATCCACAAAGCCTAGACAGCCGTCGCAGCTGCCGACGTAAGAAATTTCCCCTATAAGGGGGTAGCAGCCTTACGAACATGATTACGTCTATCTGCGCTGCTCGAGCACATGCGGGTAAGCGTTGGAACGTGCTGATGCGGCCGATTGGCCAAATGCTAGTATTGATAGCCGAGAATGGCGCGTGCTTTGTGGCGCGCTGACTTATCTTTTAGTGCATAATTGTATTGGGCGTGCGCTGATGTGAAAGGCAGTAACATTAATGATGTGCCCCGGAATTCTGATTTATGTCTGATAGGCTGTGTTTCTTTATGCGTGGAATAGCCTGCCTTTTCGTACTCCTCACGACACTCCAACGGGGGCTAGCAAATAGAAGTGCCGTGTCGGCCCCTTACAACCGCCACTCCCTTACAACTTTCGCTACCTGATAGCGTATCATTATTGATTATGGTCAGCGGACGATTATTTTTCTCGACGCTGTTGAGGCGATAATTCTCCGTGCGAGATGAAACAACAACAAAAACACCTGTAATTATCAAAATCCCGTTGCTGTTGTACAATACGCTATCGCCTTCCGTGCATGTAGCCTCACCGTTCTATTATATTGCTCATAGCTATTGCTCACATACATACATACATACATACATACATACATACATACATACATACATACATACATACATACATACATACATACATACATACATACATACATACATACATACATACATACATACATACATACATACATACATACATACATACATGTTCTTTCAAAATAAATGGATTCAAGTGGATTCGCGTGGTCATGTCATGGCGCTCCAAAAGCTTCAAGATATCCTCCTTCAGTACTTCAAATGTGCCCCCTAATTACCCCTTACCACATTTTCCCTTCCCCTCCATAATTTTAAGCTTATGCCAAACATAAGTGACCTGTCAATCTGCGTTCGCAACGTCAGCACCAGCGTATATCCAACCGCTCGGGCCTCGGGGAGAGTCACCGTCTCGGGTTCTTCTTAAATAATCGAATTCGCGGACGCCCTTCGCGGACGCATTACGCATTCACTTTCATTAGCGCAATCCGCGCCACCGCTCGAGGCAAGCGGCGGAAGATTAGCGGCGCATTAGTACTGCGCGTAACCGCTGGTGCGGACGCAATTAGCTCGACCACGGTGGGCGCGCGAATTTCACCAAGCGTGACTCGCCGTGCGGTGTCCAAATCAATTTCGCTTCGTCCACGTGTTCGTAATTAACGAGAACCGACAGAGCGTTTAACTGTTCGCTTTCTTGCTTTCTTTCTCCTTTTTCTTTTGCATACGCTGAACATTACCAGCGACGACGTATGGTCAGCTGCAAAGAAAAGAAAAAGAAAGCACAAGAAAGAATGGAGAACTACCGATGCCAATAACTTCCAGGCAAACTACTGCAATACACGTAGTTCTGAAAACCCGTGCGGAAGTAAAGACAGTGTGGGAGACGAAGAACGAGCTGAATGTGGGTCATCACGTGGCTGCATCATAGCCGACAGGACCACAGTGAAATCGTTATTGAATGAATGAACAGCAAATTGCGAAAACACCAGTGTGCTTAGATTTAGGTGCACGTTAAAGAACCCCGGATTGCCAAAATTTCCGGAGTCCTCCACTACGGCGTGCCTCATAATCAGAAAGTGGTTTTGGCACGTAAAACCCCATAATTTATTTTTTTTTGTGCTACGTCATCAGGCCACTGCTTTATCCTGAAATTCACCAGAACCAAATGGCGAAGAGAAACGAAGCTTGGCCTTATAAAACCCATGCTCTTTGGGCAAAATATATTTAATAAAGAACCGGATGCGCTTGCAACTCAAGTATCACCTAACCCTCGCACTTGCCGATAGAGAGCCTTAGCTTTCAATAGATGAAGCGCCAATAGAAACGGCACACAGGAAGGATTACAGACAGGACAAGGCGCAACTTGCAACTGTTTATTGAATACAAAGACGGCGCCGAATAAAACAACACACGAAGAAGGGGGACACGAGACAGCACGTAGGCGCGCTTCTTCTTCTTCGTGTGTTGTTTTATTCGGCGCCGTCTTTGTAATCATGCTTAACCAACTAGCCCGCCAACACATGCTCTGTTTATTGAAGTCAAAGGTGGCTGATTATATAGCCATGATGAGAGGGGAATTTCAGCGCAGATCTATACGTGCTTTGATTTCGCGATATCTTGGTTGGCGCTGACAATCTTTCTCGTGCGACACATTGCAAACCAAGCGAAGTGTGGCACGACTGCCTCGTTAATTCGGGGATCGTCAGAGGCAGCGCGTGGGTGCAACTCCCAGCAGCCGCGGCAGACAGACCTCCACTCACCCAGGGATTTGTTTCCAATATATCGCATGATGGACGCGCTCGCAGCATTCTATCGGTGAAGAGATGATGACACGCTACTCTGGCGCCATCTCGTAGCCATCGTCACAGCAGAGCCGGTCTTGCGCGACACTACGTTTTAACGCGACAGTGTTAAGGCGCTCGTGTCGCAGAAAAGCCGGTGTCGTCGCCGTTGGCCGTGAGCGAAAAATCCCGGAATGCAATTTATAAATAAATACAAGGAAGAAAGGAAAGACTGCAGAAGGAAAGGCAGTATAACCAATTTAGCGTAACCGGTTTGCTATCCCACACATGGGACAGGGATGGGGCGATGAAAGATGGGGAAGGGGAAGAGAGAGAGAGCACAGCACACACGCATCGTCCGTTAGAGTCCATCAATCTGGCATGGTACATGATATCACTGTCAAATAAAAAGAAGTTGCAAGATGGACTGGGTGGGAATCGAACCAGGGTCTCCGGAGTGTAACACGGAGACGCTACCACTCAGACATGAGTTCGATGGTTCAAAGCGGGACAAAAGCGCCTCTAGTGAATGCAGCGTTGCCTCAGAAACGTGCCGCGGTAAGTTTCGCCGAGCCTTGGTTACGCCGAGCAACGACGCTGAGGGACGCCGCCGAGGGACGCCGCGAGAACAGGTACCTAAGAACTGCGCTCTAAAAATAAAACGGAGCGAATAGACCTTAGTAAATGGGCGAGAAAGAAGCAATGCTATTTCTTGTAATTCTCAGAACACCGCGCACTTTACATCTGTTTTGCAAACAAACTAACGCTGTATATGTACCCAATGCAGCATACTACTACTGATATTGATTTTGATATGAGATATTGGTCGCTCAGGAAACCGAAATGAGCAACAAACTATGACCACTACTAAGATATATATATTCTGCATTAGGGCACATGTTGCAATTACGGAATTGATACCGACGAATTTTCTGTGTAGGTCCACTTATAACTGGATAAGGTAGATTTAGAATGCTAGGTCAAATAAATAAATAAATAAATAAACATTGCGCATGTCCAACACGTATTTTGAAAGCTACGTGAAGCGAACGAAGGCTTTGTGGAGCGGGTATGTTTCGCAGCAAAGCGATCACATCCCTTTCCGGCAAATCGGCGAGTGCCACAAACCGCCGCCCCACCACGTGACCCGCGTGGTCCACACGACCGCGGATTTCATTGCTTCCGGGATAAGTACACACTTCACCATGCCGCCTCTTGGACCAGCAAAGTTTATTATTGCACTAGCGCCAGGAACGCCCCACCTTACTCCGCAATAAGTCGACCGAGCAGACCGAGATTTAGACGGGGCTTAAATATGCAATAACGCTCGTGTACCGCGCAGTGGGCGCGCGCCTTGCAGAAAGCAAGACGGTAAAAATTAATACGAAGTCCTTCACTACGGCGCGCCCCATAATCATGCGCTCGTTCCGGCAAGTAAAACTACAGAAATAATTTTTCTTACATGCTTAAGGATAAGGATGACGATGATTTATTGGCATTCTCTTTGAAACTGAACGGTAGGTTGCGCCACCACATTCTTGTTCTAACTTTGCCTAATGTCCTACCCATATTTTTAAAAAAAGAACGACACACACACAGGTGAATTCTCAGCATCATACTTTCTGAACCACTATTAAGAACTCTGCTTTTGTACGTCTCCATTCTTTGTGGTCCCGCTACTTTTCCGTAGCAACCCTCCAATCGCCTTTCATTAAACACTACTTTGGACATGTTTACTTTCCCCCTGCGGGCTTCAAGGAGGCCACGGGAGCCTAAACCGAACCTGGGTAGGTATGTTCGCATTCTACTAAAGGTTTTTCACCGTTTCGCTAATTTTACCGCTGCAATCACGCGCTTCTTCGTTGGTGTTCCTCGATTTATAACTACTCGTTCTAAGGCAAGCCGAACTCGATTCGAAAACTAAACAGCTTAAATTGGGTTATCACAAACTGTTTCTTTCCTAAGTTTTTTTTTCCTTCTTAGATAGTTGCTCATAGCAGTTTTCTTCTCCATTGCCGCCACCCATGCGAATTGTCTCAGCCTCTCTGATATTGCGCTTGACCTTCTTTCTTGCCAGGTTGCTCACTATACCGGTCGCATATTTGCTGGTGAGCTTCCTAGTTCTTTTCCTCCACTGCGAGTGAAAGTTTTTTCCTGTGCAAACACTTGAACACTCTCGAAACCCATTTACTTTGCCAATTTCCTCAGTCTTTCTTCGAAACCAATTTTACTCGGAGCTTCCCTCACTTCAAAACTTGTGTCCAGCCCACATAAATGCGTGCCAGTAGCTCCTACTGGTGCACATCTCTACGTGTCCATGTAAACATCCCCTTTCCCGCTAGGAAACCTACGCGAGTCCAGATTCACGTTGGAACGGGCGATTGTCTTGGTTTCCAGCCCTCACAGATGTCTATGTGTGCACCGATCGTTGATTGTTCTCAATTATGCCTGCGAATAGAGGTGGGGGTGGTGTGGGGGTGGGGGGACTGTACGACTGTCAGAAATCGTTCTCGGCATTGTTTGTATAGCGGCCGAAGTTTGTCCACAACCAATGACAATAAGGGCGACGGAAACTTGAAGCCTACCTAGACTGCGAGGTCCCCTCGCGTGTGCGACAGGTGAAACCAACTTAGGCGTATTTCTCAATGTCCATCGGTCTACCGGCCCGACACTGCTCATTTACTTTTGGGAAAGCTCTGCATCCAAGGTGAATACACATAGGGACCCAGGTTAGGTCCACTACAACAATCTGTGAGTCAGTGAGCGAAGGGCCTGAGAACCGTTCGGAGCGATGGCAGGAGCCGTAGAAGCTCTTTCTCTTCTTCTTCTTCTTCTTCTTCGTCTTCTACTTCTTCTTCTTCTTCTTCTTCTTCTTCTTCTTATTATTATTATTATTATTATTATTATTATTATTATTATTATTATTATTATTATTATTACCTTGCAGTTTCCAGCACGAGGCACGCGCTGGAGCGCGCCACATATAAAAGGCGTCCGAGGAGGATGACGACGGCTGCTAGATACATAATCTCAGTTCATTTCAAGCTGAGAGATGTTGCGCTACATTCATACTTACACGCTACACACTTACATCTTGCATAGACGCTGCTGCTTCTTGAGAACCACTGAACAAGGCCACAGATGCCATGTGTTGATAATACTGTCATGTTGAAGTTACAGTGAAGAAGAACTCAGCACGAGAGAAAGTGTGAGTAAAGTGTGAGAAAAAAAAGCAACGCTCAAATAACAATGATTGAGGTGCGCACAGTCGTTAGTCGTAACGGCTACTATGTGGGTCAAGTTCGCCCGCTCTTTATGCGTGTCTCACCGTATATTTCAGATAATTCGCCGTACTCGCGTACACGCGCGATTCTACGACACTCCGGAAAATAAATCTTCACTACGCAAAAGTAATTCCGATAAGACACGCCTCCTTTGATTTTGACTGACGAAAAACGCTGAATAAATTTCGAATACTTCAGGCATGTTGCCTAAAACCGAGTGTCATCTTGATAACACTGATAACCCAGCGAAAACGAACAATGAAAGAAAGAAAGCAAGAAAGAAAGCTCGGTATTACGTTATTATCTGAAACTAACGTTTTCTTTCTCTCTGTTTTCCTTTCTTCTTTTTTTCATTTTCATTGTAAGTGGGAGGCCCAACTGACATATTTTACCAAGGCAGTACCACTTCCTCGAAGTAGAAGTGGAACTCACTGGTCAGTGGATTACAACATAAGAAAGAACACACGAAAGTCGTTTATGCGGAACTTCCGTCGTAATTCAGTTGTTGCTTCAGTTCAAGCTGTCAATTGTTTCATCATTCTGATGGCTAAAAACAACATCTCTACACGCCGCATTTTCAAACGATAACTGGCATGATCTCAACAATTTAAACTCTTTAATGAGGCTCACTAACTTCCCCGAGGTTCCAAGTTATTCGAGAAACCATACTGCGCGTGGCGGCGCGCAGCCGTCCCGTTACATTTTAGTGTAGGAGCATCGCTAAACTTCCTATCCTGTGGAGCTATACAGTGTTAGCTGTTGACACTCTAACATCGACCTTCTTTGCTCCTTCGGAGGTTTCTCCTTCTGGAAGTTTTCGGGAGTCGAATTTGTGCGCTTGGCTTGTCTCGCAAAATAAAGAAGGGTCTTCCTGGCGAACACGGGAACGCACTTTAAACACGCCCCCGCGTTTCGAGGAACCACCGGCCGTTCTGGACGGGCCAAGACGTGCCAGAAAACAGGTGCTTCAAGTACGTGCGCTTCATGTCTTTCGTCTTTCTCGTAATTATATATTTTTTTTCTTCTCCAGTGTCACCTTAACGCTGTTTTTTTACGCATTCCGAAAGCTTGCAAACAGCTAAACTGGGGACTCGGGCGCAAGAGAACCCGTTACTTCGTGAATTATTCAATACCGCGCCTGCCCTGACTGTACCACCTTTTCTTACATCGGGAGACTTCCAGAGAATTATGCACAGCGCCCGTAAATTTTGCGCAAAAACTTTAGAACTTCACAATTTCAGTTCTCTTTTTCGTTTCTTTCTAACACGCGCTTCCGGAAATTCATTACAGCTCAAGGCGCATGAGTGATATCTTGAAAAGAACCCCGCTTTCCCGTGTTTTGACGTTGTACGCACTTCTAACGAAAATAGATGATGCGCAACAACCTTGCGCCATTAATCCTGAATCAAATATGCCTCGACATCGGATGGAGGCTAATGAATTAGCCGTGGGCTTAATGTTTGGTGCACCTGACTCGATTTATTTTTTTTCCTTGTTTCTCTTAACCACGCAATATTTGCGCCTTGAGCCCAACGGGAGCGATCGATGAACACGACCATCGCGTCTTAGCAGAACAACGAGCGATATCCTTGTCAGAACATATGTAAACAGCGTAGTATTGTGAGGCAAAGCGAATCACGAAGCGTACGGACGTTAGAGGCAGCTTGTCTCCTTTCTTTTTTAATCTCCCATTCCCTCGCCCCGCGCAGGGTCGCAAACCGGACGTCCATCTGGTTAACCTTCCTGTCATTCATTGTTTCTCTCTCTGACTGAATTGCAAAGCACACACACACACACAGAAAAAAAAACCGCCTGGCCGCCGCACGAGGAACAAGGAGCAACTCTCCCTCGCGCCTTCGTTCTAGCCCCATACGGACACTATAAATGTTCTCTCTCTCTCTCTCTCTCATCAATTAACGACTGAAATTTCTTAATAAGCCATGCATACAGGTGGCATGAAGCTGTATCCCATAAACTTAAACAGGAAAACAATTGTTCCGCTATTTTTTGAGCATGTGGTGGGTTCAAACCCAAGTTAGGCTAAGAGTGTTTTTTTCCATTGTATAAAAAGAAATACTGCTATGTATTGTTAGAACTTCATATATTATACCATAGTGCTCCACTGCAATTATGTTTTAATCCTTCTGTTTCTGCTATACCACTGTATTATGCTTTTTTGTTACTTCTCAGTGCATTAGATATATGAATTTTACTTTGTGTTACATTAGGTTTAATTGTAATTCTGCATTGTGTATGGTTCCTTGATTCATGATGTATGTGAAATTGTACTTTTTTTTTCTCTTCACTGCTGCCATTTTGTAAATGGTCCCCGGACCCCGTCAAGCTGCTCCCAGGCAGCTTTTGGTCCCCGGCCTTTTTCTCTTGGAGAAATAAATGAATCTTGAAAGCTTGGTTTAGGCTAACTCGGCGCCAGCGGGTTAGAGGACTGGCCGACCCGAACCTACGCGACGGAGGTTTTCGTGCCATGCAACGAAACAATCGAGAGAGACATTGCATCTTTCGCAATCGGTCTCACTAGTGCGTGCTTGACAGGGGGAGTAGGTCCAGCGCAGGGTACCGATGAGGGTTTCTTTATTGCACCTGAATAAGCGGACCCGTGCGCAGGCCCGCCGGATGCTCGGAGCATCTACCGCAGCTACATCGAGCTTATACATGCGTTTCACTGTGCTGAGTTTAGTTTTGATACTCGGTGGGTGAAACAGTGATTTTGTTCCCCACCGACCCGTACTCAATAAACTGGAGCAGGAGCGACGGAAATGACGCAAACGACGAAACAACGATGGTGCGTCGAGAAGACGACAGCTACTCACTCGGCCCACGACCTGACCTCGCCTCAGTCAATGGGCGCAGCTGAAATTTTCGCTTCACTTTTCTTTTTCTTTTCTTTTTTTTTGGGGGGGGGGGAGGGCATCACTCTCGGCGCTTGCCCAGGCGTACGCTGCACCGACTCTCCCATTCCAGTACAATCCAAGTCAATCCTAACTCAGGGCGACGCTCCCTCCGCCCACCATGCTAGCAGTTTAGCCTCTCCGCACACATGATTTTCTACTGAATATCGATGAAGTAGGCGCGAGGAGCACCGTCCCTGGCGCCGTCTTGCAACAACGAGTTCAACAAGAAAGCACACTAATATTGAAACTACTACTTAGCAGGTAGGGCAAAGGCATAGGCAGCAACATAATAATAGTGGTTCCCTTCTTTTGTCTAGATGCGAACATCATAAAAAAATGCCAGGCTTAGCTTGGTTAAGCCAAGAATGCGTTGCGTATTGCGCGGTCAGGTGGTGGCTGCGGCCGCGCGCGACCGCGCCAGTTGGGGCCCAGCTTTTCCTCCGTGACGTCACGCGCCGGCGCAGCGCCCCTAGCGGGAGGAGCGGGAGTCAGGTGGTGGCTGCGGCCGCGCGCGACCGCGCGAGTTGGGGCCCAGCTTTTCCCCCCGGCTGTCGTGACGTCACGTCACGTGGTTCCGCTAAAGGTCAATGGTGGCTGCCCGGCCGCGCCCAAGGGCTGAACTGAGTGATTGCAATATGCAACGCATAAAAGGTTTTGAAGCTTTGTGGCTCAACAAACCATCACTAGGTGTCATTATCACGCGAACCTTTTGTATAAGACATATACAGAAACACTAGCGTAAACAGCATTCCTGTTATACTACGAGAATAAGCGAGCAATAGCAGTGATCGTCTCGCTTCAGTGTTCACAGTGGAGCCCACACAGCCTCGTAATAAAGCCACGTTGCTGCCTTTAGCGACCACAGTAGCGAAGCTGGAGGGTTCTTCCGATCGGGACGAATATTCCAATAGGAACAAGCAGCTCAGTGCAGTCGAACGATAGCGGTGACCTAGTTTTACATAGCAAACTTGCAGTGAAACCTCCGCTGCTGGTTGTGTAGTGCAAGAAAATGTCGATTTTCTTTCTGACTCCCCGTGGAAAGTGCCTTTGAGTGCCCGGGCATAAAGTAGCAGAAGTAAGAGATGAGGTGGGGGACGAGGGACGGGGAGGGGTTCAAGGGGGCGTTTTGAAAAGCGATGCGAAAAGCGACGCGATGCGCCAGAATCTGCGAAGTTCAATGCACCCGGTAGCGGGGCAAACTATGAAGACAGCGGACCAAGACCGGCACACCGTGCGTGTTGGACAGCGCGGTATGGGGTTCTCACATTCACGTGCTCTTACGCCGTATTCTACAAAGCTCCCTTAGTCGCTCACGGCGCTTAGCAGGCATCCCGTTAAGCTAGAGTTGGGTCCCTGTGCTGGCCACGGTCTCCTGCAAGCCTTGCAAGCCGTGCTTTTCTCGCTGCCAAAGACTGCCCCCTGTGTAACAGACGTGCGTTTAAAGTACTAAAACCACGCATGCACGGCAGGTGAATCGCGAAATGTAAGTCTATCGTCTGCTGCACGCTCGTTTAATCCCGATTCTGTCCACTCGCAAGTCCCGTGTTGTTAAAACTCTTGCTTGCACCTACTCCGTTTTTCCACGTAAGTAAAACGGAGTATTAAGAAGAACAACAGTTCAAACGTGTCCATCTGCACAGCTGTTAAATAAGCCAAACAGCCTACCTAACGTGAACATTGCGGTGTGCCCCCGGCAAGAGTATATAGAGGGCGCTGGAAACAGTGCGTCTAGAAAAAAGCAGCAATTCGGGCTAGTTGCTCTCTGATACTGGAAAACGGGGTAGCGCTTTAAGGGCAAGGACATAGATAAGAACGCCATCTGTAGTCGTTATGTCTGTCGTTGTCCTTTTAGTGCGACTCGGGGCCCGTGTTCACAAGAGAGAGAGGAAATGATAAATGAAAGGTAGGGAGGTTAACCAGGACTGAGCCCAGTTGGCTGCCCTACACTGGGGAAAGGGAAAGAGAGACGGAAAGATTAAAAGAAGAGAAAGTCCACTGGGGATATCAGTCGGTCACTCAGTCCGGATCACAGACGCTGAGTGAATCCGGTATCTTTCAAATATCGCAGCAGCGCTTTTGTGGCCTTTTGTAGCTGCGATATGCGATGCAAGATCTTGTTCAAGGTGAACGGCTTTCCATCTAGCTGACTGAGAGCTGTGCAGAAGTCTTGCCTTTCATCTTCAAAAGATGGGCAGTAGCACAGTAGGTGTTCTATGGTTTCCTCGACACCGCAGGCATTGCACTCGGCGCTATCAGCCATTCCAATCAAAAATGCATATGCATTGGTGAATGCGACGCCCACACGTAAGCGGCACAGCACTGTTTCTTCATTTCGCGGAAGACCTGGTAACAGCCGCAGTTGCATAGAGGGATCGAGGGAATGCAATCCATGTTGAGTGAATTCAGGCGTGTGCCACTTCTGCAAAAAAGTTCTTACGCTTAAAGCGTTCGTGCTAGCCTATAGTGATGTAGGACATAATATTAGCGAAGCCGATCAGCCAATGAAAAAACAATACTTACGACAAAAAAGCTCTGTGAATGTGGTTTCGCAATGTGCGGTTAAATATAGTTTCAAAATATGGCGCTTCTTTCCTCAGGGCAGCAGCGGATAAGCGCTTCTGCTGGCTTCAGCGATGATGCACGTTTTTATAGACAAAATGCTGGCGCCAAGCACTTGGAATTACGAAAGTGGATCATTAAATTAAATTATGGGGTTTTACGTGCCAAAACCACTTTCTGATTATGAGGCACGCCGTAGTGGAGGACTCCGGAAATTTCGACCACCTGGGGTTCTTCAACGTGCACCTAAATCTAAGTACACGGGTGTTTTCGCATTTCGCCCCCATCGAAATGCGGCCGCCGTGGCCGGGATTCGATCCCGCGACCTTGTGCTCAGCAGCCCAACACCATAGCCACTAAGCAACCACGGCGGGGAAAGTGGATCATCCTGCCCGGCTTGCGTCTCAGCGTTCTTGGCTAGTTGCTTTGCAAGCCTGGGTTCCTTACGCATAACTTGCAGCAGATTTTACAGTTGCACCGAGCTTTGTTAACATGCAATGACAACGAATGACGAATTTCCAATACAGGCCATGTGCGTCATTATTCTAATAAATAAATAAATAAATAAATAAATAAATAAAATGATGGCAGCAGACAGACAATGGCAACATAAAAAAGATATGTCTCCGAGGCTGACAAACGGAACTAATGCCTGACAGTACATCAGACAACTTTCCAACACGTATACGTCACTCAGTGAACAAATAAAACTTTCATTCAATTGCCCAATTTCATTCAATTTCATTCAATTCAATTTCATTCAATTTAAACAATGTGAACTACTCTTCACTCGGCACATACGGCAGCTTCGATGCTGCTGCACGTTTTTGTAAGGACGAAATGTGCGACGCAAGGCCACCACGAATTACGTCATTCGATCCCAGCACCCCACTTTGTTCTTATCTTTTTGTGTTGTGCTGGCGATGTATGTTTGGTTCTATGGCCTAAGACTCATCTCCTTGTGCGTACATACTCGTGCTTACCCTATATGGGCGTCAGGAACGTTCGTACAACAGCATATGCACGTTCTGCCGAGAACGTGACTCCGGCGCCTATCGTGGGGATTTTGGGGTGAATAAGTAATGAAGGGAACGTTGAAATATGAGGTGCAAAGATGTACACGCCTAGGGGAAAGAAAGCGTGCCCCTGCTTCTTGCCAGGCTCCGCGATAGTACCAAGCTTGTAAAGGAAGTTACTAACGCCCGGAGATAGAATTCAATATCCAGTGAGGGAAGCTAAAAGAAAACGTGTACAAGCTCAGATTGCAAACTGCATGCAGAAGATGCCATTACGAAAGCAGAGTTACAAGAAAAAATGTCAGTATATATATATATATATATATATCATCCTGGTTATGCCCACTGCAAGGCAAAGACCTCTCCCATAGTCCTTTAACTACCCCGGTCATGTACTAATTGTGGCCGTGTCGTCCCTGCAAACTTCTTAATCTCATCTGCCCACGTAACTTTCTGCCGCCCCCTGCTACTCTTCCCTTCCCTTGGAATCCAGTGCGTAACCTTCGTTTTCTTGGTTTCAACTGAGATGTCATTAACTCGCGTTTGTTCCCTCACCCAATCTGCTCTTTCCTTGTCACTTAAAGTAACGCTCATCATTCTTCTTTCCATAGCTCGTTGCGTTGTCCTCAATTTAAGTAGAAGCCTTTTCGTAAGCCTCCAGGTTTCTGCCCCGTACGTGAGTACTGGTAAGACACAGCTGTTATACAATTTTCTCTTGAGGGATAATGGCAACCTGCTGTTCATGATCTGAGAATGCCCGCCAAACGCACCCCAGCCCATTCTTATTCTTCTCATTATTTCAGTCTCATGATACGGATCCGCGGTGACTACCTGCCCTAAGTAGATGCATTCCCTTACCACTTCCAGTGCCTCGCTACCTATCGTAAACTGCTGTTCCCTTCGGGGACTGTCAAACATTACTTTAGTTTTCTGCAGACTAATTTTTACACCCATGCTTCTGCTTTGCCTCTCCAGGTCAGTGAGCATGCATTGCAGTTGGTCCCCTGGAGGAGGGAAGAGAAAAGTAGAAGGCAGGGAGGTTAACCAGAACAACGTCCGGATGGCTACCCTACACCGGGGGAATGGGAAAGGGGAAAACAAAGATCACAGGGAGAGAGAGGAGGGAAGGAAAGAAGGAAATTGAAGCGTGAGGTCTTACAGAAATTGCATTAAAAGTCACAGATGGTCGCACAAACCCGTCGTCCTTAAGAAACCCAAAAGCGCCTTCACCGCTTTATGGGCCGACGGGCGATGGGGGCGGTGTTCCAGCAGCACTTGCACAGAAAGTGGCCGATTGTCCAGTTTTTGAAAAACTCTCTGGGGCATATCTTGGACAGTGGCACAACAGGTGGTCAATGTTTTCTTCGGTGCCAGAGACCTCGCATGCTGCGCTGTCAGTCATTCCAATTAATGTAGAGTATGCCTTTGTGAAGGCCACTCCTAACCAAAGGCGGCAGAGAAGAGCAGCTTCACGTCGAGGAAGTCCGAGTGGAGGTCGGAGTTGCAGGGAGGGGTTTAGTCGATGCAGTCGCGTAAGTCGTAAGTTTGGCGAGTTCCACTCGGTCACTGTGAGACTGCGTGCCAGGTGTCTAAGCTGCCTTGCAGCGTCAGTCCTCGAAAGCGGAATTGGAACGCTGTGCTCTTCTTGATGTGCTGCGCGAGCAGCGTTATCGGCAGAATCATTGCCATTGATGCCACAGTGACCAGGTACCCATTGAAGGTTGGACCCCTGAGTTACTAAGCAAGGCAATATCATCAGCGAATCGCAAGTTACTAAGGTATTCTCCATTAACTCTTATGCCGAATTCTTTACAATCCATGTCTCTGAATACCTCCTTAAACACGCTGTGAATAGCATTGGAGAGATCGTATCTCCGGGCCTGATGCCCTTCTTTATTGGTTTTTTTTTGCTTTGCTTATGGATGGCTGTGGAGCCGCTATATATATATATATGTTTCAGTATTTTTACATACGGCTCGTCTACCCCCTGATTCCGTAATGCCTCCATGACTGCTGAGGTTTTATATATATATATATATATATATATATATATATATATATATATATATATATATATATATATATATATATATATATATATATATATATATATATATATATATATATATATATATATATAACCACTTTCTGATGATGACGCACGACGTAGTGGAGGACTCCGGAAATTTCGACCACGTGGGGTTCTTTAACGTGCACTTAAATCTAAGTACACGGGTGTTTTTTTTTGCATATCGCCTTCATCGAAACGCGGCCGCCATGGCCGGGATTCGATCCCGCGACCTCGTGCTCAGCAGCCCAAGACCATAGCCACTGAGCAACCACGGCGGGTCATATACTATATATGGCATGTATGGGTGGGCTCGAGCCGGTGGACGCTATAGTACACGCAGCTATATACAGCATAGATATAATCGTGATTGCGCAGAAGTTGTTGTATTACCCTGTGACTTAACTTTGTGTAACGCTGAAGAAGGGCGATACACATCCAGAGGCATATGCCCCGTGACACATAGCCGCGATGGCATCAACAAGGTTCGTTGAAGAAATGCACATATCCAGTAATGGCACGCGCCAACGGGAGCGACCGACATTTTTAGGCAGCACTAGCCTTGCAATGGGTCCCACGGAAACGGCCAGAGGCCGGATGCCGGCCAGATAGCGGTCACATAAAAGTGGGATGAGCTCGACAAGAATGCTTCGCTTTAAAATGAAAGAAAGCCTTCATCTTCCGGCCGTGTGTGGAGGACGCAGTATAACTACTGTTGGATCCTCGAGATGATTCTGGACGCTGGAAACATACCTGCTGGGAACCGTACTTCCAATGTCCCCTCCAACGCATCTCAAAGGGACTTCAGAACACATTTATTTTAGTACGTGACTGTTTGCTCCTCCTTAAATATTAAGTAAGAGAAACAAAAAAAGAAAGACGAAAGAAGTTGCGTCATGTGTGATGCCAGTCATTCGTATTCGCTTAGTCGAGCAATACGGAGAATACGTAGGCTCGATCAGCAATGAAATAGTAATATTGAGAGAGAGAGAGAGAGAGAGAGAGAGAGAGAGAGAGAGAGAGAGAGAGAGAGAGAGAGAGAGAGAGAGAGAGAGAGAGAGAGAGAGAGAGAGAGAGAGAGAGACTTTTTTTAATGATATAAGGTAATGACGGAAAAGCACACTGGCCAACGCAACTCCAAGAAAAGCCATATTATATAAAATCGCGGGAGCACGAGAATTATGTCGTGGTGTATCAAAAGCAAAACTACCAAAAGGAAATATTGCGCTGAGTACTTCTAACTTACAATTTCGAGAAAGAATACATATTTCTGGTCTCCGAGTGCAAAAGTTAAGCGCCTCCGCGTGAAAAAAAAAAGCGCGGAAGAGTATCACGAAAACAAAGCTCATGTAAGCATTTCTCAAACAGCGGTCAACATAGAGTGTTTCACTTGTTGGGGTTCTTTGGAAATATGTCTTTCTTTCCTTTTTCTCTTTCTTTTTTTATTTTCTTCGGTGAAAAAAAAAAAGATCACGCGCGTAAATATTCAGACGTGCGTCTGCAAGGATTACCCAGCGACGAAAGACAAAGTGTTGGCCGAGTGTCAAGTCCACGTGAAATCCGGTGTCAGGGCGCCTGTAGATGAGCTACGAGTCGTACAACAGCGCAAACGCCCACCCATGGCCGTTTTATTTATTTATTTATTTATTTATTTATTTATTTATTTATTTATATTTACTTATTTATTTGCCAACCTGACACTGTACACACCCATTCCCCTACACGCGCCCTCCTAAACAACGCACGCCCTTCTTTTACACGGAAAGCACTTTTCGTTTTCTTTCTGCCGTCTGTCCGCTGCATAGAGAAGTTACTTCCTCGTGGGAGCTATACTGTGAACTCCCGTGAAACAAAAAGGGGCCATGTTTAAACACATAGTGCGTCGTTTTATGCGATAAATCAAAACGGTGAATGGTAGTTCACCCTGATCATAAGTCCCGCCTAGGGATCTCCAGCCGTATCCGCCCCGCCGCACGGGCCAATTCTAAACTCGGGCAAATCTTGCTGGTTGTAAAACATTGTGTCCGACTGTCACGTGTTTTCAGGGTGAAGACCTATATATAACGCGAATATCTTTTATTAATGCGCGAGCACTACACGAACCTTTAGGTACTTGAGAAGGAGCCGAAGTTAAAGGGAGAGGTACGAGAGGTAACATTTTCGCGACTTCAATTTGAAATGTTTCGAATGTTTGCTACTTCCCAGCCGAGTGTCGTTTTTATACGTGCGGGAAGCATTTGGTAGCAACAACTTCCAAAGTATGTCGGTGCAACGTTAAAGGGCCCCTCACCAGGCCCCATTGCAAGTTTTCGTTATACACTGGAAGTTGTAAGGTGCCGTCTAGGAAGCGTTTTACCGCAGTGATTTCTCACATTGCTTCTTTATTACCGTACGCGGGAGAAGTTGAAATGTCGCGTTGCCATGCAGCCAGCTGGGTGAGCTTCCCTGCAAACGTAGGCATTCTTCCCTTTTCCTCGAATACATTCCGCAAGCGACATTATCGTCCGGCATTCTCCCGCATTTTTCGGAGATGAGGGTCCACGCGACGTTACGTCACGAGCCTCGCCATCCGTACTTTTTTTTTATCTTATCTTCCTCTTCTTGCTGTGCCGTGGCGCAATTCGAGATACGTTATTGCGCCTTCTGCATTGAACGATTTACTGGAGCCACGAACCGTAATCGGTGACGTGGTAGGCTGTGCGTCTCACGTAGCGGAATTTGTGCGTGTGACGTTGACTCCGTGTCTGCAGAAACGCGGCTACCCCCCCCCCCCCCCCCTCCCCGCTAAAGGTTTGATCAAGGCATAGGAGCACTGGCTCCTGCGTCTCTATACTAACACAGTACTGTGACCGGCAGTACTACAGTGCTTTAACCCTGCTTTCTCTGGGAAGTGCCCACTGTGTGGTTACGCATTATCGGACGTTTTCCGCATGGCGTGGGCTTGCCCTTCTAACCCGGCTTCCCCTTCCCCTTCCCCCCCTCACCCAACCGAGAGAGCTAGGAGGCTGCCCTGCTCGGATGCTCTACCTTAGAGAGCCAAAGAGCTCTCGTGGCTAGGGACCGAGCCGCCGCGAAGGCCACAGGGGTCCTGGACTAGGGACCCCTCCTAGATTTAGTAAGTGGCCGGCCCTTAAGGTCGTCCTCAACTCTCTCTGTAAATAAGTGAACAAAATGTTTACCACCACCACCACCACCTCGAGATGAAGGAGGTACGGCCTTGTGCTTGGAAATTTCAGCTGTATTATCATCGTGGATGTGCAGCCGCTTGAAACATTGCAGACACAATTGCCACCATGTGAACTCAGCGCCACGCTTGTCTGTTTGCCGAACCCAAACGTCGGGGCGGGCGCCTTAATGGCCCTTGTTCATCGAGCATACAAAAGAAAGAGGGCAACCACGTGCTCAACAACGTTATCCATCTAGCTTCGAATACCTGTGAACAATCTGAATTATCCCACAGCATCGTAAATGCTAAGCTAGTCGACGGAAAACAAGCGCACAGGAAGACACATATGAACAGCCGAGAAAGTCACAGGACATGTGTATTTCTCGGCTGTTCGTGTGTGTCTTCTTGCGCGCTTTTTTCCCGTCGATTTGCAATGCACCAACCAGCCCGTCTCCAGCTGTTGTTAAGCTAATCTAGTCGTCATTGCCAGCACCGAAAATTAAACTGTGCTGACATATAAGTGAGCCATAAGCAGCGTCAAACTTTCTCGACCCTTTGATTTCTTCGGCATGCAGTAATTTCTTTATCTCCTTTCTTTCTCGCTGCTTTTACTGTATTTGCTGTCGTGATTTCGTTTTACTGTTCACGGTGGTGCCCCCTTTTCCTTGCTTCGATAGCTGTCACTCGCATCACAACGATACCGACGATACAACACAAAAAAGACACGATTAAGAGCAGTTGTTCGTTGCACCCGCCGTGGTGCACGTTGTTAGTGAACTAAGAAGAACCGCTAACGTAATTTAGCGCAGAAAACATTGGCGCACCGAACGAAGTAAATTCCAAGCAGGTAAGTAGAACAATCCGAGAAAAACAGCGGAGCCACAGGACCAATGAAAGTCAAAGGAACACCGACACTGGTATTTTATTCACCCTGTTGCTGCGCCGTTTTTCGCTGGACGTTGGGCAAATAACTACTCCCACTTTGAACTCTTGTATAGAAGAAGACAAAAAGATACTTCGAAGCAGTTCGAATGCACCGAATTTTTAGTCTCTCACTTCCTCGCGTACAGGAGCTCCAAGAACGCGGCGATAAGCGGCTGCTCGTCTGAATAACGATATCGAAATGCTCCACACAGAAAGAAAGAACAGAAAGAAGGTGATGATGGAGCACACAAACGCACAATAATGTTCTGAGGCCCCGGAGACCGCAGAAAACATTTGCAAACGGCGCTTCAGAAAAGGGGGGCGGTTAAAAAACAAGCCAAGCCCACGCGCGCCCTATGCGGCGCTGTGTGGAGGAAAAAACAGAAAGAGCAGGTGGTTGGTGTTTGCTCTTATTTCTGACAAAGCCGTGGCGCGCGGCCGAGAAGAGCGAAATCCGGCCACTTTTGCGGGTTCCGTGTCGTTTAACTCGGCGCATAATCAAATTTAGGCGGAGAGCGAAGCCGCCTGGAAACCGCGATATGCAAAGCATTCTGCAACGCCGCGCGCGCACGGGGATCCACGAGAGGTGCGCAATCTTCGCGCTCTCTCTCTTCGCCTTCTCTCCCCTCAAATTGCCGAAACCGCTCGCATTGGCGTGCGTATGCAGTGCAAAGGGAGATCTCCTCGGGTAAGCGCACCGTGTGGTGGCTAAGGACTAAAGCGCGCTATAGCTTCAACGCTGCATTTTGGTGAAGGTATTGATATATATTGTAAGCCATATTTCAGTTAAATATCGACGACGGTGATGTTTTCTGACTGCACTTCAAGATTTCAATTTCGTGACATTATTGTTATCTTATTATTTCTTTAAGGAGGAAGCAGTATGTTGTGTGTGTATGCACAAGCTCCAAACATGCACAAGCTCCAAACAGGCCCGCCGTGGTTGCTCATTGGCTATGGTGTTGGGCTGCTGAGCACGAGGTCGCGGAATCGAATCCCGGCCGCGGCCGCCGCATTTCGATGGAGGCGAAATGCGAAAACACCCGTCTAATTAGATTGAGGTACACGGTAAAGAACCCCAGGTGGTCGAAATTTCCGGAGTTCTCCACTACGGCGTGCCTCATAATCATAATGTGGTTTTGGCCCGTAAAAGCCCATAATTTACTTTTTAAGCTCCAAACAGGAGAGGGGCCCACAGGAAGATGGAGGGTTGATATGATTAAACGGCCGAGCAAGAGATGTAACTGGAAATGACGGTTCAACGAAGATATCTCTGTTCGTTGCGGCCTTTAACATGTCAATTTTTATTATTGTTTTATTTACAAATTGGAGGGGGGGTCAGGTGCCGATAGTTCTTCCCTGAAGTAGGACTAGCATGCGCTTTTGTCGAAACGCGTGCACCACTCTTGACCATCAGACACCGGAGTTCATTATTCCGTACAGGAGTAGCCGAGCTATAGCCATAAGCGCGTGTAGCAGTTTACGCGCGAAACAACAACTCTTCATTAAACGACAAGCAGCCGGCACCCCATTCGAGCGCCGACTGTCGGACATCTTACGCTAAATACTAGCTAACACGCAGTTCCCAAATTTCGTCGAGAATGACGGTACTCTAGAGCAAGTTTGTTGAGAGGCAGGCATCACTGAGTATGACGCCACGTGCTTGGACAACCTTAGAAGTTGTCGTCGACGCTGCCTTCTTTTAATTTATACAGCGCACTTTTGCCGCGCTTTAGAGAAAGCTGCGGGCGTCTCGTACTGGCTCGGGCTCTCTCAAATATCCGCTGTGAATACCACGCAAAAGTATACCACACGAAAGAGGGGAGGGGACTACCCTCATTGATGCTGACCGGCCCGTCACTGTCGTTTATACAGCAGGTGCCCACGCTATAGAGTAGGCCTCGCGCGATGAATGCGCTTCATTCCTGCGTATTTAATTAGCGGCCGCCGCCGCTCGCACTCCACGCAACTTACGAGCGACGCTGAGGCTCCGACAAAGCGCGTTTCTTTGCCTCGTGTTTCCCACTTTCGCGTGTGTCTGTACGGTAGCGTGTGCCTTTGGGTGGCCATTGTCGACTCGGACCCCGCCGCGCGACGTAGACAAAAGGTTTCCCGACGAGCGGGTGCGCGCGAAGTTTGCGAAGCGCTCGGAGTGGGGGAGCAGGGCGGGCCGAACGGTGCTGTCGCTTGCAGTTTCATACTTTCTTGTGCAACCAACGTGAGTGGATTGCGAGCTAGAGAGAAAAGGCGAGATAGGCAGCTCTGCTGGGAAGCAAGATTTAGGCAGTAGGACAGCCCCCCACCCCAAACAGTTAACACAGCTGCTGTCAGAGGGAAGACGCTGGGCTACGCCTATCGCACCTTCCTTCTCAATTCTACCACATCCCCTCTGGTGCAGCGCCCTGCATGCGCGAGACAGATAGCTGGAAAAGAGGGATTACTTACCGTACCCAGCTGTACGCGACCGTGCGCCTGGGCCAGCTCCATCTGCGCAGAGAGAAAGAGGCGCACTCTTGTATGGTAGCTGGTGGATTATGTGACCACGGTCTTACTCCAATCCACTATCTGGAAAACGGGACTTGTGCCTGCTCACATCAGCGCAACTTCCCTTGGGGGAGCGGTGGGCCACAGCTCTAACAACATTGCGAGTGTTGTCAACTCCGTTCGGGCACGTAAATGCACTTTTCGTGTTTAAGTGCGTCTTAATATGTTCGTGCGTTCTACGGTAGAGAACGCTCACGCTGCTCGTGCCAGGACAGTGCTAGCCGGGCTAGAGAATAATCAATGCGCTGTTGTTAGGCTAGGTATAAGTGCGCAAGTAAATAAGAAAAGAAAAAGATAAAGACTCCATGTCTTGCCGCATCAAATATACGGAGCGGATTTTGTGCCGATTTCGCTTTATACGTCCGGGCAAAGTTCCTTGACATTTACGAAGGCGACGTTTGTGAGTAGTGGATGGGTTTTTCTCGTTTCTCGTGTCCGCGTAAACGTTGCACACAGTAGGCATCACGTGGTTCGTCCGCCATTCGTTGCCGAAATTGGTCATCGGTCAACGAGAAGAGCTGAAAGAGGGGGCACCATGTGATGAACACTCACCAGAACACGCGTAAGCCATTTTGCTTCTGAGCAGTGCGTAAAAAGGTGCCACGGTCTGGCATGTTGCAAAATTCGAAAGGTGCAAATATTTTAAAGTATGTATAACTTACTGGTTCTTATGGTTATTAATTTGACAAGGCCTAGCTTATTAACTTCGAGACATTTGTCCGGTGGAGGTGCAAGACCTGGGGTATACGCTCCGGCGGTACGGCCGCCGAAGCATATACGCCAGGCAGAAGCCCAGCTAGTGTAGTTCAACGTAGCTTACACCTGTAGACGTACCTACCAGCCGTCGCCTTCAGGGGCTCCAGCCACAGAACAGTCCGAGCGACCTGAGCGTGCGAGCATGATGAATGCACCGCGTTCCACGGTTACCGCTCCAGCGCAGTGCATCGTCAGTCAACCCCGGGTGCCAGATTCGTTTCTTCGAGGCGCTTTTGAAGACACCGTCGACTGACTTGACCACTTCGAGCGAGTAGTCAACTGTTAACTGGACCCAAGAGCGCAAGCTACGCAAAGCGTATTTCGCTTGTGGTTCTCGAACCAGAAGGCGACGTTGACACCGTGGGACGAATTTCGTCGGCAGTTTCTCGACGCCCATGCCAGCGCGGGCAAAAAGAACAAAGCAGAGACGACCGACCACTCAGATAAGGGTTCAAAGCCCGAATGATAGCTTGATCACTTATGCGGAAGACATGGCTCGTTTCTTAAGACGTGCGGACGCCTCTGTGGCTGAAGAAAGTGCGGGATGCCAGCCAATTTGCGTCAAAAATACGCCAATCATCAAGTTACTTGCTGTAGAAGTTAAACAATCATGTTCTTTCTTCCTGACGTTATAAAACGTGAACAAAATTGCTGCACTATTTCTAACTGCGGTTGCCCACGTATGCTTCGGCTCCGTAAGCGAACGCTTCACAGTAGAAGAAAGGTGTCCGAGACTACAGGTCCAATTAGGCGAGAATTAGCCTTTAGTGAGGTCACAATAACGTACAGGATATGAGAAATCAGTTTTCCGGAAGTTCGCAGGGTGGTAACCCCACCAAGCTACAAAGGAAACTCATACGGGTTTCTGAAACACACTGCCGCGCAGTCGAAGAAAAAATCCGGCAGGAATTGAACACGGGACAAAAGTCTGGAAGCTGGTTTCCTTTTCTGATAAGTTCTTGCTATAGTCGCTTCTCACCGGCTAACAAATGTTAAACGTTATCGCTCGGCGCAGCAAGCGCCTGCATGTGTCGGAAGTTTGGCTAATACTGTCGATGGTTCTATCCGTTGTCCGTTGTTAGCGAACCTTGTGTAATCTGACTGTATGCGCGACGCGAACTGTGCAGTACTTTTCTGGAAGGCACGCGGACATTATAGCGATCATGCGGGAGCCTTCGACGAGTCATGTATAAAAGCTCACGCACCTGACCTGCTTGACCCTGCTGATTGGCTTTTCGGCGATCGCCGACTGTGCTCGTCGCTATCGATGTGCTTAACTGTTGCTCGTCTACTTTTCTGGGCACAGGTTCGCCCAATAAAGAGTTACTTTCACGATCCAGTTTTCGCTACTGCGTCCTTCGCTGTCACTACAATGTGACAGTGTTCAGGCATCACGCCTGCAACAATATGTGCCTTGTACAGAAGTTTGGGAGCAAATTGACAGTGCGGTTCCACGACTGCCGCATACAAGCACGAGCGGCGAGTGGTAGTTAAGAATGCGCTGTCCGCGCGTGCAGCTACCACAGTAACACGTGCATTGCCTTCCTTCAGCGAGCTCGCTTTCTCATGCCCTCTTCGAGCGGCTTTAGTTCTGCATCGTTTGTACAGTTTTAAGGGCATTTTTTTATTTACTATGACGAACGAAACTTAATTCCTTTCGTTCCGATTCGACAGTCATCCTGCACCCGTTCACGTACGCTTTACGCGCGCTAATTGGCTGACGCGGCCTTTCGCTCACTCGGCACGGGTCGCGATTTGCGCGGGGCCATAATCAGCCCGGTAGCCCGGCGATCGCTAATTATCCCAAATGCGCGCGTCAGCGAAACACGTGCTCAGGATGAACCCACGCAACTGCTGACACGGTACCACACGAGCAAAGTGCACGAGGCTCGAAGGGAGGATTAGAGCAAGCCGCGGCAAATTTCCGCTGTTTTTGCGTTACTGAAATGTTCTCGCGAAAACCACAAAACGCGTGTGAACCCTAGCATTTACAACTTCCCCCGATTTCCTGCGGTACTTCTCGCGGACGCACTCTTTGCAAGCGCTGCAAATAACTTCGAAAAAAGTTCTGACATCCGGTTAACCTGTCGCAATTCTCCGCACTGAATGCATTTCGCACGACCTACTCGCACAAAAAATAACCACTCTCCTATGAAACGCGTTTAATCCTTTCATCACACCTGCCAACCTGGGAACGTTAAAATTAGTACAAACCGCGCGGACACAACACCGGAAACAGGCAAAGAGGGGGAGGGTACTACTCGTGTTATAATGAGATTATAATGTCTCGGCGCTTCACACGCTTTCAGGGGACAGTTAGTGCCCGTCTGTCAAACTCTTTTCCCGCCAACTTGGTTCAGTGGGTAGTCCGTGCTGTAACGGATGCAACACTGGGCTGCTCGCTCAGGGAACAGGGTTCGAAACCAACCGTCGGACAAACTTGGGTAACTGGGTATGTACCCCTCTTGGTTTATCCTCTTTGACGCCTAGTTTGGTAACAGAGTGTGTACCACTCGATGTACCACTATTCATTGAGAAAAAAATGTCATAATAGTTTCTCCGGTGCTGGACGGAATCAAACCTGCGTCATACTATAACACACGGAAAACACTGTATATGTTCACACAAGCTCCATACACGAACTTCGTGGCGGCGGCGCCAGATGGCGTAGCTTGTTCAGTGGAAAGCGCGAGTGGGGCGCCCGGCTACCCACACGCCTCTTACATACCGTTCCTCTGTGGCGGCAATACGGTGTGTCGCTAGCAGAGTTGCAGAGTGCAACCATCCCTTCCATTCCCACTCCTGATTCCGGAGAGTGGAAATCCCCCTTATTTCCGCTCCTTCTAACTCCTCGGAATGACGAGAGCGGGGCCAATCCTAGTCCTGCAGGATTGGCTGAGCCCGTCGATTCCATTCCTACAATTCCAGCACATAAAACGGTTTTCCTTTTAATTGCTTACTTTAATTGCATTTTGGAAGTCTGTATATATAGCAACAAATAATGCCGCGTACGTCTTTCGCACAAGAACAAACACGCTTCGAGACAATGATCTCTTTCCTGTAATCTCTGCAATGGTTAATCATTCGAATAGGGAAAAGTACAAAATAATCTTGAGCCGTCTCCCTCACAATGGGTGAGAATGATTATTTTCAAAAAAGAACAGGCAAGCAAAGTTAAGATGGTCTTCAAGTAGAATGCTGCTGTCGCAATAAGTCAGTTCAGGAAGGAATGGCTGAAGTCTGCTGGTTTTTTTTTTCCTTTTTTTTTCTTTTTCACTTTCACTGGCATATTAACGGGCACAATTTCTAACAAAATGTCTGACTACCCGTTATTGGTAAATCTGGATAGTCGACGGTGTGTGAAAAAAACATGGCGTACTTTCTAATTCGCCGAGGATTCACGTAGTATGCAACCGGTTGAGATATGGTCGTTGTGGGCCTGCGTTGCTTTGTCGTAGGTCAAACATGTGCCATCGCGCTCAGTATTACCTACAACGCCAAAGCGCATGGCGATGCGGTCGCAGGTTGTAGCTCATACTGAGCGCGATATCGCATGCATGCATGAATACTTACATACATACATACATACATACATACATACATACATACATACATACATACATACATACATACATACATACATACATACATACATACATACATACATACATACATACATACATACATACATATATGCATGCATGCATGCCTGCATGCATACATACATAAAATGTCACCTGCACAAAAACAGAGGCAGGACAGGGCGCTGGCACAGGGGAGGAATTATTCCAGAACGTTACACAAAACGACAGACGGGGAGGTTAGCATAAACTACGGGGGGAAATAAGCACACAGATGTGTAAAGAAACCTGCGAAACATTAGGCGAATGGAAGAAAGTTATGCAGCTTCATTCAAAAACGTGAAGGCGTCAAACTAAACGACACAATAAAACGTTTTCGACGCCATAAATATCCACACACACAAAGTTTACAAAATACCGCGGAGAACACCCTGCCCATTCACCTCACTCACCAAAATTTGGCACGGAAATCGTACTAACAACCGTTATTGGTTGGAATTCACAGAGACCAAATGCGCCCATCGTTCCCAAAACGCAATGCCCACGATGCGGCATTCTCTGAATTCCTACTCAGCTGGGCAGCCAACTACTGTGTCAGCACACGGGCGTACACTTTCCTATGCGGCACAAGGAGCGCAGTATAATAATTATGGCTCAGAAATAATTTCTACCCCCTTAAACTTCTAGGTTCGCGGCTAAAAAAAAAAAGAAAAAAAACAATAGTGGCGGCGTGAAGATTGAGAACTAGACAATGTCAGATCCGCGTAGAACGCTAGACTTCAGCGCACAAAACGAGAGTTACAAAGGAGAACTGTGGCCAAGACGTAGTGAACCATTTCCAGCAAAAAAATGAGCGCTAAGAACACCGGGCATAGTAAGGTGGCCACGGGACGTGATCTGTACCGAGACTTGATCCGCACCAACTAACCCGTTTCCGCAGCATTGTTCAATATATATCGCTAGACATAATTGTTGTTGTCGTTGTTGTTGTTGTAGTAGTAGTAGCAGAAGTAGTAGCAGCAGTCGCTATTTCTTAACAGGGCCAGTTGGGGAAGTATTTAAGAGCCTGCTACCCCAAAATCGTGGCTAAACACACCTTCATTAAAAAAATAAAACAATTAAATTAGCGTTTCAATTGTCTCAAGATGCGAGCTCCCTCCAGCAAAGCAGAGCCGAAATTGTGAAAATTGTTCCTGCGTTTCATATGTCTTCGTATTTAAGCATTCCATAAGGCTTCGGCTGGGCCTCGTTGGTAGGACATCGTTTTGTTTAATGCGCTATGCTGTTACACAAAGGACAAAAAGAAACTGATCCAGATGTGTGCTAACTTTCAACTGTTTATTATTCGCTAGCGCACGTGAAATACAGGGTGCTTTTTTAGCAGCACCAAATTTTTAAAATCAGAAAGAAATATAAATCACGGTAACGTTATGTTTATCCATTCGAGTGTGCAGATTGGCAGCCTCCAGATATGGAGCAGTTTCCGCAATTATGTGCGTAATTAGCGAAATTACGGTAATTAATTTTCTAATTGTCAACAATAGGTGGCTACAGCAAACGAGTACTTTGGGCCCGTCCTCGACTCCATCTATCCCAACGATCAAATCTTTAGCAGCGGTGTTCATGCGGGAGCTACGCGAACAATTACTTCCCCTTGGAAAGCTCCTTGAAACCGAAACTGGCTGGCAAAAGAGCGCCTCAACTGAAACAACTGAAAGAATTGAGGCACGTAGGAAAAGAAAGTGTCGCTTAAAGAAGACATATGACAAAGAGTAACCAGCACACAAAGAAAAATTGGGCAGTTTCGCATGAAGGGCGAGGCGTTTTAAAGCTATGCCGCGGTTCAGGCTTGCGCTGAAGCTCCTGAGGCGATGTTCTTACAGAACGCGTGGACAACACGTTGGCGCGACGCAGGACGCAAGGATGCTGCTGCTGTGCCTGAGAGTCAGTTACGGCGCTGAACACTTATCTCTTCACTCTTCCTAAAACACACACACACACACACACACACACACACACACGCACGCACACACACACACACACACACACACACACACACACACACACACACACACACACACACACACACACACACACACACACACACACACACACACACACACACACACACACACACATTGTTCGCCATAAGTGACGCATATTATTTGCCGTCAACGCTTGTAGCTTGAAGTTCACTGCCCGTTCCGCTCGGGCAACTGTATGCACCACGCTGCGGTATGCGCACAACTGCTCAACAGGAATGCTGAAATTAGACTAATTATATCCCAGGGTTTTAGGCGCCAGAACTATAATATGATTATGAGGCGGGCCGTAGCGAGGGACTCAGGATTACTTTTGGCCTCTTGGGGTAATAGATCAGCACAATAACAAAATTTATGCCTCTATTTTAAGTAACTCAACCGTGTCGCCAGCAAATGTGTTTGTACTTTCAGCATGCATGGTCCTTGAGTACTTCAGGCATTTGAGAGCGCAGCATTTGTACATGGTTCTAAAATCGGGAATATGCGAGCTACCATCATTGTGCGTTGGGTAGACGTTTCCTTGCCGGGTTAGACTGACTAGGGAGGCGAATGAAGGGCTCTTGTTCTTACTGTCTCTTTCATATCGGCGGAATAGCAAAGTGTGATAAAGTTCAATAACACATCTTTATCTTCACCGAATCGAATACAGGCGCTGTGCGAGCATAAAAAGGGATATCAGTGATCATGAGGATGACCTTTACTGTAGTCTACGTGTGCACGAGTAAGGTTTCAATGTAAAAGAAGCTAGCTAGGCCGAACCGGATTCAGTTCTTCTATGTCCTCGCGACATGAGCGCCAGACTCTATCGGGCTCGGGCTCAGCTCATATTTCTCTTATTCTTCCCGGTACAGAAATCACTCTGTCTCTGCTCTTTGTAAGCTCCATTTGTGCTCTTCCGAACATAAAAGAGACAGGACCCCACTGTCGTGGGCAAGTCCTAGTTTCCGAGGTCGAAATTCCTACTACAGGTGTAACGCGAAACAGCGGGCTTTGTTCGGCTCCCACACAATGAGCTGTCGTGCGTAACAGCGTCGTCACAAAAGGTCGAGCAGAATACAAGCTTCGAATGGCTCGAAGTCTTTCAGGACTGAGAACGGGAGTGACAATGGGCTGATCTTGTTTCTGTTCCCTGGAGTTCTGCGGTAAGAAACTAAAGCTCTTTGCAGCAAGAGTACATGAAAGTGTGCATCTTATCCGCCATCAAGTACGCTGACAGAGGTTGCACAAACTGAGGCCACCAGCTCATTAATCCGCCGACCAACAGTAAAGTTTTATCTCTCCTGGGATGGAGAGACCGATCCGATGCCACAGGTCCATCTCTTCCACTCAGGTGTTAGACTTCAAGGTACAGTTCCTCGACAAGATGACTAGAGTCGTCTCTTCTTTGTTCAAATGATACCTAAACGAACCTTTCATTTCTAACTGCATTAGCATTAGGAGTGCCAAAGTCATAAAAATGTATGTTTATGAAGTGTGAGAAGCCAGTAATATGGTAGAGGTAGAGAGAAGATGGTAGATCTTAGAAGAGCGTGTATGTATGTATGTATGTATGTATGTATGTATGTATGTATGTATGTATGTATGTATGTATGTATGTATGTATGTATGTATGTATGTATGTATGTATGTATGTATGTATGTATGTATGTACGTACGTACGTACGTACCTTATGTACAAGGATCGACATTTGGGCGAGTTCGTACTGGTTGAACATCTTGAAGGTGCAGCGCAATATGACGAAGACAGAAGGCAGGAACACACAGGACAGCGCTGACACACAGGACACACAGGACAGCGTACACGTACGTACGTACATTACGTATAGGTACGTATGGATGGATGGATGGATGGATGGATGGAAAGGACGAGCACACGTACGAAAAATGTATGTTTATTTGCTTATGTTTCGGCAGTCGCAGGGTCGAAGCGCACATGCCAGACCTGCAGAACATTGTTTGAAATCATACATTTGTCCTCCCCCCGTCTTTGCAAGTTTAAGTACTACGGTTGTTGCATGAAGGACATCCGGGGTTTTCAAAAATGAAAGATGTTGCAGAGAGCCACGTCTGGTAGCCAGCGGCGTTCGGTGATGTTGCGGCAGCAGTGCAGCCGCAGTGCCGCACTTGCCAAGAGAACCAGCGAGCCCACAAACTGGCACCCGTCAGGTTGTGGCCGTCCCCGGAGAGGTTATGGTCTGGGCTACATATACGTTTTGCCGGACCTTTGACGAAGAGCTAATTATTAATAGCTGCCGATGTGTATTCAAAATGGATTGAAGTGTTTCCAGTATCCACGCCATCACCAGCAGTTATGACTGACTGCCCACGGAAGAAGTTCGCCGCACAGGGCTTCCCCTGGTGTGATAGTATCTGATAACGGATCGGCATTCGCGAGTGATGAATACAAGAATTTCTTGCAGGAGAATTGTTTTCAGTGGATTCTAGTTCCCCATACTACCCAGCGTCCAACGGAGCGACGGAGCGAGCAGTACAGACAATCGAGCAAAACCTCAAGAAGGCAGAGTCTGGCGACCTACACACACAAATCGCAAGCACACTGCTGTGCTACCGAAGAACGCCACACGAAGTGACGGGCTGTAGCCTCGCCGAACTTTTCATGGGCCTGAAGTTTAAAGCAGCGCTGCATCTGCTGCGACCGGATTCGTGAACGACAGTGTGCTGTCCTAACAGCTGGACGAGAGCATGCGAAGGAATACAAAATCGGCCAGACCTATAGAAACAGCAACCGTAGCAACCGCATACGACCGAGATTCCAGGCCTGGTCCTACCTGGGTCCGACCAGGGATTCGCGACGACGTTACCACTGCCAGATGGCCGTGAATGGATAAGACACCACGACAACGTGCGCGTAGTGCCACAACCGCGTGTGTCCGCTTGAGGCACCGAAGAGTCCCGAGCTTCGGCATGTGATCCCTCCTGCTGGACCGACCTGGTAAGTGCATCAGCTCACGGTATAATTCTGGTTCTGCTGCGCCTGCTGGCGCAATTCGTATACGCCACTTCTGGACACCAGCGGTGCCCAACCTGGCAGTGCTGTATTCTGTTCTCTTGACGAGACGATCGTTCGTTAAAGAGGGGAGAAACATGTTATGTCCGTTGGCATCTGCCGGACCGGCAGGTGGCACGTTTGAATGCTTGAAGCCTGCCTCACTGCCACCGGGGGTAAGCCGGGTATTGCGCTATCTCCGGGATCGGCCCACGCTCAGCTTTCTTTATTGATGACGCACAAACACGAGAAATACATGAAACCCTAGCCTTATACAGCTTCGGTGTGAAATAAAGACACGTTTATGCTGGCGTAACGATTGCTCGATGTCAGCCACTAAGAAAGAAAGCATATATCACTGAGGAATGAGAAAAGAAACACAGCCGAAAGCACAAATCGGTTTATAGTTACAGAAACAAAACAGCAGTTGTAAACTGTAGGATGTAGGAAGCATTTGCCGAAGTAACAATGCATTACATGTCTCGCAACATCTATTAAACACATTTGCGTAAAAATGCGAACATATACGTATGTCAAGGAACATTAGAGCTTGGTGCAAGTTAATGTTACGTACGTGACTTTCAAACGGCCGGCACACACTGTAGAGTCTATTTAAGCCACTTTCTGCTACTCGAGCATTTCAGCTTATTTCAGGAACAAATTTAGCTTTCAACCTACTTTGCCACTGACGAAGGACGAAGGCCTATGGCCGTCGACCTCCGATAACCCGTCTGGGGTTCAGTACTTGCGAATCCCCCTGAACTGATCGCACCGCACAATTCTCTGCTGTCCTCGACTGCGCTTCCTAGTCCGTCCCTGAACGTCCACTGTGTGAACTCGAATAGAAACGCCGGTTATCCGCTCTACGGTTTAACACGAGCTGCCGAATTCCGCTAGTTCGCTTTAACCTAAAGCCGAATACCAGTGGCCCCCGTTTCGTTTTCTAATACATACAGCTATCGTGCAGTCTCTCAACGTTCCAACTACTATTTTTTTTTTTTATTCCGTCGCAGGTTGTGGGGCCGTGAGTTCATTTGACGTTTCTTCAGTCCTGTATCAGCCCCTTGCTAGTATATGGCACAGTTCCGTGGTTGTAAGCACTTTTCGAGAATAACGGTAATGCGGCAGTTTTGATGTATCGGTGTCTTTCATACGGCGCTGCTTATCTTCAGCGATCTCGAAATTTCTCTTTAGTGACCGGGGTCACCCAGCGACCCTATAACTGGCCTACACAAGCGTGTTCTTCGAAAGCTTCAAGACTGTAAGCACCAATCACAGAGTCCTATTCACTCGATAGGCTATCGAACTTTATGGTTATGTGCTGATGTGAACACTTACATTGCTGGGTTCACCGCACGTCGACGACATAAAGGCTCCGTAGCCGGAGAGCCTTATCGCTTTTGACACACTGGTCTCACATACTACGATTGTAGGAAATCGGCTGGTAAAAACGTATTCACCAAAACATGACACCCGTGATTGAAATCCTCTGGTATTCCACTGAAAAATATTACATTGACCTATCACATATTTATTCTGCAAGCTTCCCATACGCTTTTGCGGCCTTAGTTTCGAATAAACTGTTGCAATTCCGCAATCGAACCCATCGCTGCTAGCGCAAACTCATGCCCACTTGCCGGCTTATCGAACATATCACATCGATCTTTCACACGTTGATCATGAAACCTGTCCTTGCGACTTTTACACTTCAAATCCCAGATAAATTGCTGTAAGTGAACCGCAGTGTAGTTGAACCCACCGTCGCTAGCGCGCAAACTAAAACCATGCACCCACGGTCGAACTCGGTCGAGCATAACCACGACGGTGCTAGCTAGGGTAGATAGATACCCGAGCTGAGTTATGGCGAGGAGAAACCGAAGTGAATTTTCACGCCACCGCGACCCGACTAATTACGTCTGCGCCCAGGGGCGCAATTACACGAACTGCCGCGTCCTGACGAGCCTGCGTCGAGACTAGCCAGCATCGAGGATTCCACGAACACATAGGCCCTGGCATGCAATCTGCGAGTGGAAGCGCGAATGATTAAACTTTCCAAGGCGCTCCGACGCCGTATGCGTGGGGGATTCTCAGCTTGCTCGGCTACGAGTCGGCGTATACCACTAGTCTGCACGGCTGGATGTAAATTTTGATGAGCGCGTCGCCCTCCGCAGCACTAATAACGCAACACCACCCCCCCTCTCTCTCTCCCACGTCCCATAACCATTGAATTTCGCGTACTTTCAGTTTCAGAGGTCAGTCAGGCTCGAAACATTAAAATTACCCGTGGTCGGAACAATCATAAGAGTTATTAGTCTCGTGTTAATCGATGTTCTTTTTTTTTCCGAGAAATAGCACGTCGTTTTCCTTTGAAGCCCCGGTAATTTGAAGGCTCTGCCATTATATGCAAGAAGAAATATCTACGCCCCAGTTCTTAAAGTAATGCTTAGCACATACTAAAGATGCTCTGCGCAGTACTAGTTAGGTAATATCTAGGTGATTCTCAGGTAATGTAACACCCCCTTTCCTACCTCCGCCTCTTTCTCTGAATTTTCGTTATGAGCAAAGTAGAGCAAAAACTCCTCGAATGCCTGATTTACCCTCTGTGCTCGACAACATTGAAATAAAATTGGAAACGCTTTGATAGTTATTCGGCTGCAGCTTGTTCCGTGCCTACTTTTGCGACCAAGAGGCACACATCTTCAGACGTACGGCAACATGTGCGCTATCGGACGTGTACAGTATTATTTCGTATCGCATGAGAGCGCCAATGCACAAGCTTGCTATATAGTCGAATCTGAGGCAATAATACAGGTGGCGTAATCTGACGAGGTAATCCTTTCATGGAAGTAAAAAGCAAACTAGAAGCTAGAAGAAAGCTAGATTCGGCAAGAAACTCAATGCCACGGTATTCTTTTTCTGATCAGAGATCAGCCAGTGACTGTGCTCTGCCGAAGGGTGCCTTGGAACAGTTATTCTCCAATACGACCGTACTGGTTCCCAAGCTATGTATTGGCTCATTAAGACCACGGGGGCCCGGGAACACTAACTTCACGCGAACAGGCTTGCAGCAGCCCCCCCCCCCCCCCCCCCCGCATTTTACGATACCCTCACGTCTTTATCTTTTGCCTCACGCTCGCATCCGAGAGGAAATAGCGGTACAAACTGAAGAGATAACGAACTTTCTACAACGTCAGTTGTCGCGAAGAATGGCCGAGCAGGGCTGTTTCTGTAGCTATTTTTCTTTCTTCATTGTTTCTCACATAGGCTAAGCATGTGGGCAGAACGGCTTCCTTCCGATGTCTTCGCGCTGAATTGCAGCAGCCAGCGTTTCTAAGCATATACGTAACGCGGTGCCTTATCTACGATGTGCGTGTGCGTGCGTGCGTGCGTGCGTGTGTGTGTGTGCGTGCGTGCGTGCGTGCGCGTGCGCGCGTGCGTGTGTGTGTGTGTGTGTGTGTGTGTGTGTGTGTGTGTGTGTGTGTGTGTGTGTGTGTGTGTGTGTGTGTGTGTGTGTGTGTGTGTGTGTGTTTGTGTGTGTGTGTTTGTGTGTGTGTGTGTGTTTTCCTGCACTCGGAGCTCAGTACGTGGCTCCCGTTTCAAGGCCGGTCGCTACGGGACTAATCTGCGTATCGCGAGTTCGGTGCAGCGCCATGCATACGGCAAATGAGCCCTGCGGAAACACGCAAGGTAGAGAACAGTTCATGAAATACGAAAACTGTCATCCACCCGACTGCAGCAGGAACCTACTATGGAACCAAATATGTGTTTCTCAGAAAGAAACATTCACATTTGAACAGAAATTTGTCTTGGTCTGATATTCGCACCCAGAACCGACGTTTGTCCGGCGCTGTCGTTCTACAAATGAACTAACAAGGTTGCATTAGGTTGCAGCGCGAGGGCTAATAAACAATTCATCTTTGTTCATGAAAGTAAAACATTTCCTTTCATGTGAGAAACCCTTTCATGTGCGAAACCTTTTGATGACACAAACCCTTTCTCGTCACAAACCCTTTCATGTCACAGACCATTTCATGTCAAAGACCCTTTCATGTCACAGACCATTTCCTGGCACAGACCATTTCATGTGACATCTTTTATGTGAGATCTCTCATGTGAGATCTTTCATGCGAGATCTGTCATCACTTTTTCAACACAACTCATTAACCATATTTAAGGTCACTGTGCTTCTAGGTCTCGATTAATTCGCCCTTTCAATACGATCAGGTAGTCTCGTTGTTAGCTCACATGGTAGCACGACCACCCCAGAAAAGCGTTTGTCCCGGGTTCAAACCGTAGGCAAAGGACGAATTTTACAGCGAAGGTCCTAGCCTTTCATTGGTCAGATTTTTCGTGCCGTCGTCCTTCGGCAAAAATGTGGGCTGACCTCGGAGGTAGTGGTCGCTGGATCGAATCCCGGCCACGGCGGCTGCATTTCGATGGGGGCGAAATGCGAAAACACCCGTGTGCTTAGATTTAGGTGCACGTTAAAAAACCCCAGGTGGTCAAAATTTCCGGAGTCCTCCACTACGGCGTGCCTCATAATCAGAAAGTGGTTTTGGCACGTAAAACCCCAAATATTATTATTATTATTATTCGGAGGTAGTGCAATACCGGGCCGACCCGAGGCGGAGGTGAAGCAGGCTTCAAGCAGTAAACAAAGTGAAGCGAAAAGTGCCTACATTCTTTGGGATCACGCATACAACATTCAAAACAGCATTCGTTTCATTAAACAACGAGCACAAAACTAGCATTCGAATCACGTTATCAGTAAGACTCCTGATAAGAACGGGAAGCACGTAGGGCTGCCCGCATGTACTTCCGGGTAAATATTACTGCTGCGCAACCTGCCGCGGCGACGGCAGCTTGCGACGTGGGGAGTGACGTCACTAGCTTTTCGTATATAACAGAACCAGCCTAGGGAAAACTGATTTCATTGTTGTTCTAGCACCGCTATGGGTACGCAACGCATACTTAGGACTCCCGAGGAGCAGTGTGCATACGAGGAGCGGCGCAAGGAAAAACAAGCAGCAATACGACCAGCGGCGGCGTGCTGTGAAAATTGCCATCACTCTTAAGCAATAAAGCGTTGCGCAGCTGCTTTCAGCTGTCGCAGTCGTGGTTTCGAACAGCTTCAACGGACAACCAACTTTCGCATGGCCGGGATGGCGAGTCAATTATTCTTTTTTTCTAAAAAATCGTATATACTGCCGTCTCTACTACGAGCTACCAACGCGTAACCTTCGCGTGCGGACACCAGCGCCGCAACACAAAATCCACAGAGAGCGGACGTAACAGTTTCCAGCAGCACGTCCTGATATTTCGCGTCAGAAAATTCACCGCTCATCTCGAGGCAAAGACGCTCAGCTTCTGACCTGACGAGGCACCGGCGTGCCAGAAGACAGGAGCGCATGCGCTCGATCCTCGCAACGCACCTGACAAACTGACAGAGCTTGACTGAACGCACCGGCTTGAAGCACATGTTTACACGGGGGTGCGTTTGTTACGGTAAAAAAAAAAAAGTTGTAGCGACGTTTCACTTCGTGAACGCGGATGACGTGCAAGCGTTTGGGTGCTACTGCGGACGCGACGCTGTCGGCCCTCGGTGCGAAAGCAATCGGATCGAAAACGAGACAACGCTTTTACACGCGATACGCAGTTCTGCGCGTTACCGTAGCGATGTGCGCCCATTTGCTTTGCGAATCATATAGTAAAGTACATGTGTCTAACAACATAGCAGCTGCAATTTTAAGCAATAATTGTGTTGTATAACGGCCTGCTTACGTACAGTAATATCACAGTCTACATCCTAGGTGCCAGATTTCACAGCTAGGTCTCGCCTCTTACTGATTTTTTTAGATTTGTTATTGCCATGTTAAAATTATAATCCTACTTAAATCGGGATTAGCGCTCTGGATTATATCACTATAAGTCATGGTCACTTTATTTCCATCAACGTCTCACAACACATTCGGGCCAGTTGTCAGTCCCGTTTACACTCGAAGACCGCAGACTCTCGCTGGCGTGAGGAATTGCGGCAGCAGCAGTGAGTGAACTGACGTTTCAACGCAAACTGTGGGGTGATGACACTGCGCACGCAGAACTACGAGCCGTCGACCCACCCAGACTGTGCCCCCAAAGCGGATTGCTTCCAATATAAAGCACGTTCGACCGCGCGCGACCTCCATTGCAGCACTAACAGACGGCGCTCACGTCTACGCATCCGCGGCAGCGGCGGCGCCGGACGTGCGGGCGAAAGAAATAAAATGAACCAGACAGCTCGCCTTCGCGCATTGCGTTCGCCGCAAGCGTTTCCCGGTAAACATTACGGTTGCATAAGGTGCAGCTGCCGGGAAGCGGAAACTGCAGCATACGAAGCAGGGAATGACGTAACTACACTTTCATATGCAAAAGAAGAAACCGCCTAGCAACTGATTTCATTTGTGTTCCGACAGCGCAATGGAAAGGCCACGCATAGTAAAAGACTCCCGATGAGTAGCGTGGGCACGATGATCCCTGACGGGAACATCAACGTCAATAGCACAATGGCGTTGTGCTTATAGGCCTGGCAGGACCAAGTTCAAGGCTACGTCACATTTGTCCATCGGATTAGGTGATACAACTTTCGCCGGTCAACCACCTTCACAGCGCAGATTGGAGCTCATTTTTCACAGTGATGCTGTTAGCCTCTAGTTGGTCGGGATCTTTCGTGGTGTGCTTGCTCACCCAGAAAACTACCGCCACTAGCAGCCATGGTCACTCAAACAGGCCTGAAACGGCAGCTGGAAAAGTGCTTTCTGTTTTGAGTTTCCGCGTAACAGAATTACGTTTTCTCGTATATTCGAGTTACAATCCGACGCTATCATGTCTGCAGCTTCTGTGTGAGTCGTACTTTAGGCATTTTCTGACGCAATTTGGTTTTAAACATTCATTCAGATCAATAACGTACTTACACTTGGCGGAGGGCCTAGAATAATAAGGATGTATATTGCACGTGCGTGCGCGCGTGACGTACATCGCTTGTCGTGGTGCTGCTTGTATAACGACGTCGTCTAACGTGGTTGCTGAGCACGAGGCCGCGGGATCGAATCCCGGCCACGGAGGCCACATTTCGATGGGGGCGAAATGCGAAAACACTCGTGTACTTAGATTTAGTTGCACGTTAAAGAACCCCAGGTGCACATGGTCAAAATTTCCGGAGTCCTCCACTACGGCGTGCCTCATAATCAGAAAATGGTTTTGGCACGTAAAACCTCATAAAAAAATAACGTCAGCTGGGGTGATTCTCCTTATGCAACGTCGGTTGTGCTTGTCTAATGTCGGCAATAGTTTTGCTGAACATCCAATTTCACAGGGTGAAATGGAGGTGGGTTTTCTTTATCTTATCGTTTCTGCCTTAATATCAGAAAGCCGACGTCCATCAGCATGGACATTATATTTAAACAGGATACGAGTGTATACCCTCATAGCTTGACTGATAATCTCCCAAATAGATTCCAGAAGATATGTTAACCGTAATAATAAATGTTCCACTTACTACGCAGAACGTATGTGGAACTATAATGTCCTTGTCCATCGGCTCCTTCTTCGAACGGTGGAGCTTCTTGTCCCTGCTACGACGGTCTCTCGCTTAATTTCGTTCCACGTAAGTTCCATTAGTTAGGTGGAACACCTTAATCTCGTTCCAGAGTAAGTGAAAGTAAGTTGAACATACTTCCAAACTGTCTCGCTTGCGTAAGTGACACACACGTGAAGCGAAATTGAGGGCATCGTCAAGGTATCGCTGACTTGCAGCGCACTACTGCACGGAAGTTACGATGCAGAGATATGTGCTCGCAGTGCGGGTTACGCGATGGGAGCCGGACACTGCCGCAGCAATCGCCGGCCAGCAGAGATAACTCCCCATGCCCGTAATGGGAGCCAGTTTCCTTTATAGGCTCGATTCGTCCCACGCGATGCGTAGGGGGCATGCAGGTCGTATAAGCAAGGACATAGGCAGGCGGGCCGAGGAGAAGGAAATGGGTACACGACCCTCCGGAAACCGTTGTCACCACGCAGATGCCGCTGCCCCTTTCCTGCTATTCTTGGCTCCCTTCTTCGCGAAATGCGGACGTCAAACTTTCACCTTTGAAAACAAAACATAAGAGCTAGCTTGCCTCTTGTATTTTCTTTCTCGCGGAAAGGCAGAGAGAAGAATGTTTAATGAAGAAAAAGGTACTGACGTTGGTCGGAAGAGCATCCGTGCGCTGTATTGTCCTCCACAATCGAGCCCCCCCCCCCCCCCCTCTACCCAAGCGGAGTATGAGATATGTAAAATCAATAACATATGCTTTCTTACTTCTTCGGTAATTCAGTGTCCCGAAAGAGGCAAGGTAGAGAAAAGCGATAGGAGCAGCGTAAACGATGATGAATTAATGCAATGAGCCCCCCCCCCCCACACACCCACACACCCAGGGGCGCGTGAGAGAGAGAGAGAGAGAGAGAGAGAGAGAGAGAGAGAGAGAGAGAGAGAGAGAGAGAGAGAGAGAGAGAGAGAGAGAGAGAGAGAGAGAGAGAGAGAGAGAGAGAGAGAGAGAGAGAGAGAGGAGATGGTGAACCAAGGGGCTTGATTTTTTTATTAATCACATCATGAGAAGCCAATTAACAAGGACACCAAAAACTACATAGGGGAAATTATTTGTACTTAATAATTGAATTAAATTAATAAAAAATTAATCGCAATGAAAGCGGATGAAAAAACAACTTGCCTCAGGTGGGGAACGATCCCACGTCTCCGCATTAGGATCGGCTTCAAAAGGTGGTGGTAAGGTGGAAAACTTCAGTGTACTTAGATTTAACAGCTCGTTGGAAGAGCGCCAGGTGATCGATAATAATCTGGAGCTTTCCACTACTGCGCCTCTCATAACACCCGCTATTAAATTAAATCAAACCCTTATATGCATCAAAAGGAACCTTTGGGGCGCAGACAAAAAGCCTTTATACAGGCTTGACTAGATATACACCTGTGAGCAAGAGTATACGGACCACAGGGTCGCCGAAAAAGCTATGTTTCGTTGTATTGAACATGCATAAAGTGAAATCGACGAGTACAGTGGTAAGTTCGCAATTCCAAGTTTGAAATGCAGTCTTCAGTTTCAAGTTGCATTCACAGGCAGTGTAAAAATTGGATTTATCGCGCAATCCCTGGCCCGCATACTTCTTGTCACGGGCGTACATGCCACCCAAAAAGAAATAGAAACATTTGGTTGCGTTCGTTCCTTAAAGCGTTCCTTTGAAGGCGCCAAACCCCATGAACTAATCAGTCAATGAGTCTGTCAATCAATCAGTGAATCAGCCAATCATTTGAACCTGACACTTAATCCACACTCCTCCACTCTGTATGTTCTAACGTGAAGCTTGCACTTTTCCCTCCAACCACTCAGTGCATGGTCCGCAGATTTGTGACAAGTTATGTCATTAGCCTACGGTTTTCAGCATCCTTGGCTAGCAGTGACCGATTACAGAAACTGTGTCTTTACCTAGGGAACTATAACTGTAAATTAGCGGTCCCTATAGAGCATTAGCAGTTTCGTAGCCCTGTATTTCGTGAAAATACGCCTTAAATTTACCCGCAGCGCTCTTCGGTTCGACTACTGGACGCGGTGGTCGATTCTGGGTTAGAGCGTAATAAAAACTAGATCCCTTGGCTGCCAAGTTTCATTTGAAGTCATCTACCAAGTCGTATTTTATAGCCGCTGCGTTGCTTTGAGCCAGTAAACGGCACCCTATTCGCGCCAGGCACAAACTGGTATACGTAAGCCCGCTCGTCAGTGCGCTTAATTCTGGGCATCAAGGCGCTAAATTCACACGAACCCCGACCTCTCCGAGCGAACACTTACAAACTCTGAATGACGTTCATTATTCAAAGCTCGCTATCGACAGTGAAGCAACGTAAATAAGCATCGCACAAGCACATTGTCGCAAGCCTTCGTACGAATGAAAACACAAGGCTGGGAAACCATCGAGGTATAGCCACGATGCAAAGAAAACAGATGGCAGCCGGGCCAAGCTGGAGACTGCCCGTCAAAAGTACGGAGTTCTGCCCGCTCCCATCTAACGATCGGAGCGAAGCCTTAGAGCGGCATCGAAAAGATAACAAAGGAAGCGGTGGCGCCTGACAGAAGCGTGGGAGACAAGGGCGAGCGGCATAAGCGCCAGGTTACTGAGCGCGTCGTCTCGTCTCGCGTCAGCGACATCGTCTGACATACATAGCGGGCGCCGCGTGATTGACGACTGGCTGTTAGCGGGCAACGACGCTCGCTCGCGACGTAATGAGCGGACGCCCAAGCGAGCAAGATGGACGCCGTGACGGCATTCGTCAAAGAGTGCTCTTAAGAGCAAGACACTATTGCCGTCGGGGGAATTCGGCTGCAGACGCCACTTTCTTTGTGCACTGGCCACCATGGAACAAGCTACGTTTGGAGGGGGGTGGCGTAGATGACAGGAAGTTGGCGCAAGAATAGAAATTACGAACTACGGCTACAAGCCACGTGCTTCGGGCGGCCATATGCAGCCGGTACTGGTGGCGCTTGGGTCGCAACAGCATCCTATGTCATCGAGTAAACGACCGTCTTGAGATCGAATCATCTGTCTCCGTGGTGCAGGCCACTGGTGACCGAGAATACCGGTGACGAGGGACTTTCCTTGCACACGACGCACGTTCGTAGTGGTAGCGAAAGAGCTCCCTGTTCTCCTTGTTGCTGGCACTGCATAACGAAGCAGATCAGGGTCTTCTGACGACGAATCGCTGTAACCCAGCGGCTATGACGTTCCACGGCGATCACATTTCGATAGGCGCAAAATGCAAAGACGCTCGTGTACTCAATTTAGGTGCATGTTAAAGAGCCTCAGGTGGTCAAAGTCAATCCGGAGTCCAACCATCCGGCGTGCCTTGTAGTAATATCCTGGTTTCGGCACGTAAAACCCAAGAATTACATTTTTCATTCGAGTTCTCTTGAAAAGCTACGTATCAACCAACATATATGCTCACATGCACTTCTCAGGAAGTCTCCCACCCGGTCTTCTGGACAGATGTTTTGGTAACTCTGTGCACGTTCCACCTCGTCGTTGTAGAATGTGCAAGCTGTATTATAACGAGAGATGTGACACAGTGTCTCGCAGGCAAATGTTGCAAAACGCGGCAGCTGCAATCGCCCCGTATGTCTTTACTCATCGCTCCTTGAACGCAAATGGTCCCACGCACTTTTCTAGAAGCCGATGCTGTTGTTAACTGCCAGCAACAGTTGAAAAAGTGATAACCGGAAGGCACGGATGCTGACAGATTCGTCATGATAGTTTTAAAGTAAAGGTGCACGAGTGTGTAGTATACCCATGGTGGCTCCTTCCTCTGTTACGCTATGAAATGAAGACTGTATAGACATTTGTGAAGACAACGCCCCCTTTTTGTCGATTTTGGTTTCGTCGGATTTGGGCTTCTGACGTTCTTCAGCTTGTTAAATTAGACGATCTGAGGCCTTCTACTGCACGTAGGACGACGGAATAGACGTGAAAATTAGGCTTGTAACGAAAAAGGCGCACCAAGTTATTGTAGAGCTACGTATACGCAGCAGTAATCCGTAATTAGCACAAGAAGGCCCAAACGAAACTCAAACGCGCTCGTTCAAACATGTGCACGCCTCAAAACGGAACGTGAAGTGTGACTTTACCCAACTAGATATGTTGACCAATTGTAGAGATAGTCCAGCCTAAAAGTGACGACCGATCCCGAAGACGGTACAGTTTTCAGGATCGGTTTGTACCTGTAATTACAACAAAGTGTAACGTGTAATTGCTCTGCAGGTGGTTTCAAGGCATGGAGTAGTTGCAAGCGTTGGAAGCTTCCATTAAGTCAATAAGCAAGCTTCACACGACGGACGTCATCGCGGAAAAATCAGTCACGTCACACATGGCATAAATCGAGTCACGTCACACCTAGCATTCATACGACAGCAGAGGAAAGGAGATGAAAAATGCAGTAAGCACTCTTCTGCAGCTGAACGAATAAGGAAAATTAGTATGCATCTTAGGAATGGTGAAGAAAATAGCAATACGTATAAACGTACAGCATTTAAGTGTACGTAGGGTGACATGTATTTTCAGGTTTCGTAGTAACGGGGAAGAACTAAATACCTCTAAAAGTGTGAGTGCCTCCCGCGTTCCACTGTTGTGGTCGAGGACGCGGGTCAAAATTTTGTAAGACGCTTAAGCTTTGCCTTTAAGAGTGGAACGCGATAGCATTCAAAGATGCCGGAGTGCTTCTCACGCTTCCCGGCAACAGCTTATGCAACCGCAATTATGGTGGCTACCGTAGTGTTCATCGGGAAACGCTGGCGGTGAACGCTATGCACAAAGGCGAGCTTTGTTCGGTTTGTGTTCGAGTTTTCGCGTAACAGAATTATGTTTTATCCTACATTCAAATTACAATCCGACGCTATCATGTCTATAGGTTATGTGTAAATCTTACTTTACTATTCTCTACTCATTTTACCCTGAGTAACTCAATTATTTCAGTCATTTCATTGTGCAGCATGGAGGGCCTGCGTGGTTGTGTACGCGCGGTTCGAAATGTAGCAAATGCTCGTTTACTTCAATTTAGGTAAACGTTAAAGAAATGGGAGGGGGGGGGGGGTGTAAAATTCATACGGACTCCCCAATTACGGCGTGTCGCGCAATCGCCTCAAGGTTTTAGCACGTAAGTCAACCGAATATTCTTTTTATCTCCTTATAGGGCGAATTCAATTCCAGAGAGAAAACTCAGGCGCGACGGTATACAGCTGAGCACATCCGCCGGTTGTCAAATCTGATCTCACGGGCCAGGTTCGTCAGCTATACAGGCATTAATCCCTATATATTCCATATTAATCGCTGGTGCTCACATAGTAATTACGAGAAGTCACAGCACTATACGCACGTGCAACTTGGTCAGACAGGCCTCTTTTGGCTGCAGAATTGATGACAACAATCAAGAAATTTCAAATCATGCAAGCGCGTCTAGCGCCGAGCGTCAACTCTATAATACGGATAATCCCGTAACAGGGAACACCGACAAAAAATTTATAAAAAAACGGTGTCGGTTGTGCGGCGTTATATACCCGAAACTCTGGACAAGCTCAAAAGAAGCGAGACAAGCATGGTGCGCCGAATTCGCCTTGGTGTCGCATTCACCAACCGTTAGACACCTGATAGGTTGGAGTGATATTAGCCCAAACTGTGAATACTGTGAGGTACTAGAAACACTTGATAATTTATTTTGCGTGTGTCCCGCGTATGCGCAAGAGCGACAACAACTGGTCTCTCCCGTTGCAAACGTCGATAAGAGGCCGCTATCAGACGAGTTGTTTCAGGTCCTTGGCCTAATGCAAACAGCGCAGCCCTGATAACCAAATGCCACTATAGCCTTCCTCCAAGCCGCTGGGCTGGACGGACGGCTACACAGATGCCACAATTCTGTGAACTTGTATATACGAATCCCTTGCTCATACCATCATCATCATTCATAAGTCGTTTTCCTCTCCGTCCGTTCTCCCCAGTATAGAGTAGCAGGCCAGAGCAAATGATAGGTCCGACAGACCTCTCTGCCTTTCTGTACATAAATATCTCTTTCCCCTCGTCAGCTGCCGGCGCTACCAACGCCTCCTAGAAAGCAGACCTGTGCACTCCGCTTCATGACTCGTGCTACTCGGACAGAAATTTCTATTGCAAGCCCGGCATGATGAAAGCGGCGACATAAAAATCACCGTGGCGTGTCTGCGAGCATCCCCATTAGACTTTATGGCTATCGGGCAAGGTAGCAGAAAGTCACGGATTGCGAAGTGCATCAGCTTTGCACTGTCTACAAGGCTTTGGCGCAGCCCACGAAGGTCCCGCGGGCGTGAGGGAGCAGTGGCTGACGACACAAACGAGCAAACACTGGCGGTTAGCATGCGACTAAAACAGGCCGAACCTTCTCGCCGCCGTTATTTCGTTCCATCAGTTTCCGCAGTCCTCCGCAAAAAGATGGCTGCCCCCTAAAAGCGCTTACTAAACTAATTAAATTATGGGACTTCATGCGCCAAAAGCACGATCTGATCTGAAAAGCACGCCGTGGTGGGGAACTCCGCGTTATTTTTGGCCCCCTGGGGTGCTTTAACGTGCCCCTGAATCTAGGTGCACAGTTTTCTTTTTTCCCCCATTTCGCCCCCGTCTACGGGCGGCCTCGTGCTTGGCCCCAGAAACGTTCAAATTCAGGTCTGTGGGGTGTGTTTCAGTTCTGGCCAGCATTGGAGGTAGTCTGGTATCACGGCTAAGAACACTGCCGTTAGCCTGACTACTGGAGCGCATCTTGGAACACATCTCGGCGATTCGACAGCCCCCGATATATAGAAGAAAAAAAACTAATTATAAGGAAATCAAATGTTAGCCCTAGTTCCATTTTAATTCTGCATGCGCGTGCCAACTCACGGAAAGCCCAACGTGGCTTACTTCAGGTGCTAAAGAAACCCCAGCTACGGTTTCTTGCGTGCAAGCGAACTTTTAGCCGACCTTTCACGCATGGACATTCAGCTGCCATCTTCTCTAAACAGCTAAGTTGTCTGCGTAGTTTTTTTTTATTTTTGTTACTTCGATGGCTGCCGTCGAGAAGCCGTCGTTGTTGCTGGCTTCGTCATAATTGGAACTATACTTAAGATCGCTTCTGCTCTTTTTGTTGTCTATCGAGCATCTCGGGGTGATATTGGAGAACACTAATAAATTACCAGAAGCGTGGAGGACGAGGGTCTCAGCTTACACAATCTTTAAAGAAATGAAACGACTGCTTTATCGACCCAACCGCGCATATTCAGCGGCAAAACTGAAAGCTGCTTCCTTAAGAGATTAATTTTTAGGTTTAGTTCACAAAGAAAGCTTCCCAACAAAAACTTAAAATGATGCATGAAATGGCGCAGAGATAATACTAACGCAGGAAGCATAAGAATATAAGCTGTTGCACGACGGCAAAAAAAAAAAAAAGATTTCTACACTTCAGCAGGTGCAAAAGCTCCTACATTTTCACACACTTCGGCTTCGAATCGGCCCCTTGGGAGGTATTGGCTGACAAAGTGAGAAGTTCTCAAGTCCAAATGAAATATGGAGGAGATGAAGCGAAACTGAACTCCCCAAGAAATTTCTCATCCTAGAAAAGCGGATTAACGTATATACAGCTCCTCCAGTTGCGCCGTTTTGCTGCACGATTTACAGAGATCGAAGCGAATTCCTTTGCTCTTAGTTATTGATGGTACAGAAAACCTCTAACGTGGAAGCGTGAGTCTTAACTCACGGCAATCTTAATTCGTCTTTACTCGGAAAGGAAGCAGAAAGAAGCAAAATATATCAAGGAAAATAAATGGCACTGTCGCCAAATGGAGGAACCCAAGAAGCCATCGACAACAAAGTTCCCATAATCCTGACTCACATTTCTAGATCGGGTCATTTTCTAAAAGGCAAGGTCGTTTTGCTCAGTACTCAGCCAAGTGTCGTTCATTTTCAGCCCCAAACACTTCGTGTGCCGGTAAAAAAAAAGGGGGGGTAGGGGGGCCGGTAACGGTGCCGCGGTCCTCTTACTTACCCAAACAATAAAGATACATATTTTGAAAGCCCGTGCTGGAGCCCTGGGCACAGACGTGTACCAACCCGACACATCCCTCTTATTATTTTATTAATATTTTTCTTTAATTAAGGCTGAACTATTCCTGGCAATGTGCCTGTTTCATGCAAATCCCGTCAAACCCTGCGGCTATAAATTGGTTTTGCGTCCCAACTAGGCATGAGTCTCCATTGTATAACGCTTGCACTCACAAGGGACATTGTCGTTTCCAAATACGTGAACCAATAAACTTAATGTAAAATTGCAAATGACGCTACTTGTGATATTCTACAGCTTGTAGAAAATACGCGCGCTCAACGACTATTGAGGCTGTTTTATCTTGGGAGTCAAGCCGCTCTACTTTAGGCATGCTGACCACTACCTGGTTCCTCTGGAGCTACTGTACCGACGCCCTACCTGCCGCGGACACCGAGGCAACGTACGGCAAGGCGTGATGCAACTCCCAGTGCCGACCCCTATCATAGTATCGGCCTCCGAGAAGCTGGACTGCAAGTAAACTCAACGACTCCCCGCAACAAGGGTTATGTCGTGGGCAAGTTTTATCGACTTCATTCGGCAGTACCTTTGCCTCTGCTGCGTTGTGAACGAACGAACAAATTAAGACAGAAGTAGACGAATGACGAGGAAGCATAACTGGCGGTTCGTTTATCAAAGTAGTTAAAATAGGAACAGAAAGGGGAAAGAAATAGATAGTGGTCACACTGTCATCGTTTGACTACTACTACAACTAACTTCGAAGCTACCACCAAATACTACAGCAGCAAAAACAAGAAAAACACACGGCAAAACAATTTGTGCCTCAGACCACAAGTAAATTACAGAAAAGAAAAGAAGGAGAAAGCACGGGCACCCGATGCGTGAGGCACCCAGTGCTAATGCACATCTGCTGCTGGCGAATGTGAGACAAATCATTTTAGAAAACATTTCTTTCGTGAAGCTGGAATAAAGCAAAACAAAGCACTAGGTCCGAGTGTATCGACTGGGCTGCCCCAAGCGGCCGCACTCACAGATGCTATCCCACTACCGCTGAGCGCGGGAGCTTTTGCCTGCTGCGTTTCCGCCCTGGGCCGGTTGGCTCCTCCTTAGGCGACCTGGCCACTACCGGGTTCCCCTGGGGTCGCCATATCGACGCCCATCTTAGCGCGGACACCCGATCGACATGGGCCGAACACGGGGCTGAGTTCCCAGTCTCAACCCGTCCTCTAGCACCGGCCTCCGAGCAGCTGGATTACAAGGGCGCGCCACGACCCCCGGCCGTTGTACATTCGAAACCAAGACATCTTTATTTTTTTAATATTTAGGTAAGGTTTTCTTTTTTTTCTCGCAGATCTCGAGGTAACATGATCTCATGAAAGGTTATCTATAAATTAATCGTCGTGCTTATTTTATATTCGTCATTTAGCTGCTGGCCTCGAAAACATTTGCCAAGGCAATAACTTCTCTGGGCTACTTCTGCTCCTGCGGCAGCGACCGAAGACGCAACAAAAGGACACAGAAGATATCAGCGATAATTTTTAGTGGCATCTCTATACAAATTGGGAGTCGTCAAATAGTCACCTATCTTGCTCGAGCTAATTGGATATTAATATTAAAGCTGGTTATTTTTATCATGATGATTTCCACTGGCGTCCCCTTGGAAATGGAGGGGGCGACATTGCATGCTTGATGTAATCAGGGGGCGGTATTCTGTAGCGCTTTACTTCGGAACCGCTTAGCTCTCACGAACGCCACTGGGCTCCGCTTCGATCTCGTCATCCCTGGCGTGCGTTACTACAAATTTCATTGTCGTCACACAGGCTGTCAATCAGATGGAAAGCGAACCCGTCGTCTGCTACGAACGGAACCGCGGAAGTGGTTCGCTCGAGGGCCGCGCACGTCGGCGAGCACGGGATCTGTTCGATTCGCCTGCACCACTGCGAACCAGTTCACGGAATTTCACGAGCAGTTCAGAAATCGTGCAGCTCCATTCCTGAGGTGCATGCCCAGCTAAGAGACACTCCCAACGAATGCAATATTAAGTGTAGACACGGTGTAGCAGTTATGTTATGTCAGACTAATGTGCACGGAGCTGCACATTAGTCTGCAGGTATGATCTGCAGGTATGATCTGCAGGTATGATCTGCAGGTATGATCGGCTTCTGGGGGGTAAATACACACCACACTTCCGTAGACATATCAGGCGTGCGTAAGCGGCGTTCTGACGGTGCTCACGCCCGCGTGCTGCGCCGCTGCTTCGCACCTGTACGCCAGCACCAAATCGGCACCGACAATAGAGTGGGTGCAGCAAAATCGTGAACCAGTCCTGCACCTCTCCTGCACCTTTTGAAACGAAAGTCGTGGCTCAGCGGGCGCCATTGCTGCACCGCTGAAACGAATGGCAGGGTGTGTGAACTGGTTCAGGTGGTGCAGGCGAATCGAATGCACCTTTGATCTCGAGGGTTGCTAGGGCAACCGCGGTGCCCGTCTGCTAGTCCCACGCTGGTCGGTGCGACGAGACGGAGGCGCCAACGTCCGCTCCTTTGCTCCGTTGAAGGCGAGCGTTGGCGAAAGACAACGACGTGACGACAGGCATCGGTGCGACGCTTCCTACATGAGCGAAGGAAAATTCCGAGGGCATTTTAGGCTCTCCGAAGTCATAGCGCGATGGTGGTGCGACGAGCTAGACTATCTGGGACCACAAGATTTAGTGGCGTTGACATTGCGACGAAAGTGCTGTGCGCGCTGCGTTTCCTTTTTTTTTTTTTTGTGCGTGCGTGTGTGTGTCTGTGTGTGCGTTCTTTTTTCCGCGTTGCTTTCAGAAGTGCGGCTGGAATGACGAAGCGATTGTGTTGTCGCAACCGTCACTCACTCGCATCATTACCCTCGCCGTTAGGGCCAATTCGGTGTAGGCAAAATAAGCAAGTATGAGTAACATTTCCCCTCCCCGCCCACCACCCCACGGTGCAGGAGAAAGCCACAGTCGTGGAAAGCATCGTTGGCCGCGGCAAGATTCTCGAAGTCGTGGGATGTGTGGACGGAACTCTCAACACACTCGTCCACCCTGAGAAGCTCAGCCCCGGCGAAACGAAATCCTATTAGAGTCGCAGCCTACACCAAGAGAACCTCCTTGATTATTTGTCGTGTGGCGCACCACCAAGCGACTAAAAAGAAACATCTAAAAAAAATTAGAACTCCAGTTGCTGTCTGCGTCGCAAGCTCACATATACTACTGGAAATTAAATGTGAAAGTGTTCTACGCAAAAAAAAAAATATTTTCTTTTTTTTTATCAAGCCAGCAACATCCTTCAGTTACTATATCGTAATCAAAGTAAAAAAAATGATGACGTGACCTTGCGGCAGACCGCCGTTCGATCAATGATGTAATGTGTAAGCGCGACTGAACAAGGACGTGGAAAGAAGCAGACACACAAAGACAGCACTGTCTCTCTGCGTATGTTTCATTCTACGTCCTCGTTGAATCACGCTTACATATTCTATCGTTGTTAATTTAGTTAGTAAGCGAATGTTAGCAAGTTTACACGGCCGATAAAACTACTATGCATACTTCGTGCAGCTATCTGCCAATTTGCTATCGCAATCGGCACCCGCCGTGGTTGCTCAGTCATTCTGCTTCCGGCTCCCGTGCTGAACGGATCGCGGGATCATGGGCTCCAATGGAGCGGCATATGCGGCTGTTAGCCGCGGCAACAGGCTTTCGACGGAAGAAGATAAAGATTACCAGATAATTTTGCCTCGCCTACCTACAGGACGTATTGTTTTGAACACAGTTTTTTTGCACGGCGACGCTCGTGTTCGCCCGTTTCGTGTAGAAGATTTTCGAGACGCGCTTCAAGCTGTTGGTATGCTCTCTGGCGTCGTCGCCCTTGGAGCATACCAAATCAACCATGTATGGGCGGTGACGATGAAGACAGCCGAGGCTGCCGAAAAGCTGGCGGCCCTGAAGGAGCTGCAGGTGAAGGGGCGTCGCTGCCTGGTCATCGACCCCAAGGAACAACAGGTGAAGCTTCGTATCCACTGGCTTCTGCATGGGGTGGACGACGAAGACGTCAAGACCGCGCTGGCCTCCTTCGGCAAGGTGACGGAAGTGACCCGGGAGCGCTGGCGAGTGGATGGCGTTTCCGACAAGGGCTCGACGACCCGAGCAGTGCTGCTGCAGCTGAAGGCAGGAATGAAAGTCGACGACCTGCCCCACCAGATCCGCGTCGCCGGCGAGCTTGCGCTGGTGGTTGCCCCAGGACGTCCCATGCAGTGCCTGCGCTGCCGGGGCTCTGGCCACGTTCGTCGTGAATGCAAGGTTCCCCGTTGCTCGCGGTGCAGGCTTTTTGGACACAACGACGCGGACTGTGTGCGTTCATACGCAGTAGCCGCGGGTTCGGCGGAGAGCGAGCCGTCGACGTTAGACCATGTAATGGACGTGACCGAGGCGGAGGAAGCGGCCACGGGAGCTGGAAACGGCAAAGTGGTGGCAGAAACCGGCGTGACGACCAAGCAAGCCGAAGGAGGAAGGAATATCCCTCCCCCCAAAGAACCAGCAGCTACAGTCGAGAGCGTGAAGACGGCCCCGCAAGAAAATGAGAGCCACCAGCCAGCTACGGATGCAACGCAGGCAGAGGCGGACGACAACGCGACCCCTGCTAGCGCCCGCGTCGAATCCGTGTCGGCACCGGTCAAGAGATCCCTGCAGCACGAGGAGAAAGTCGACGGAAAGGCCGGCGGTGACTCCGAGGCACCACCCGCTAAGACGCTACCTGGAAGGCGCTCCACCCTCAAGCCAAAGCCGAACCTGGAGACTGACCGTAGGCTTACCGCGAAGCCGACCAAAGAGGAACCCGGGCGACGGCCGCCGGATGGCCACGGAGGCGTCTAGCGGTCAGCTAGACGTTAAGGTGAGCACCATGCTCCGGGCCTTCTCCCCTCCGGTTTTCACCAATAATGGCTACCAACCCGTCGCTTAGCCTCGGCACGCTAAACGTTCGAGGTCTGGCCGCCAAAAGGAAACAGAGTCAGGTTTACAGACTACTAGTGGACCACGACCTCGACGTTTTAGCCGTGCAAGAAACCAAGGTAGACGGTGAGGAGGAGACCGGGAGCATGGTGCAAAGGTTCACGTATAACTACTATACGGTAGTGAGCCACGCCTTAGGGACTTCGGCAGGGTGTGTGCTGTTCGTGAGGAAGCTCCCTGGTCTTGTTATAGATGGTTACTTCTCCTGTACTTCTGGTCGACTTGTCTTTTGTGACTTCAGCTATTGTAATGTCCAATGGCGCGTGTTTTGCATTTATGCGCCTAATACTGTGCAAGAGAGGGCAAATTTCTTTTTGAGTTTAAAGCATCATTTACATGTGCAAAAAATGATAGCCTGTGTAGGCGACTTCAACTGCGTATTGAAAGCTGAGGATAGGTCTACGCGTCGCGTGGTTTGTGACAAAAGTAGTGATATCCTGGCGCAGATCACACACGAATTCGAACTAGAAGATATCGCAGAATGTTTTCGCGGTCACGGAGACGTAAGCTACACTCACTTTCAGGGCACAAGTCACGCACGCTTAGACCGTATCTATCTTTCATATGATTTAGTTGAAAAATGCCAGTGCTACACAGTTACGGCCATATCATATTCTGACCACTGCCTGGTAAAATGCACGGTGGGCAGGAAGAAAGAACGAAACAAGTTCGTCTGGGAACTGTGGAAATTGAATGCAGAGCTGTTACGGGATGAAACTTTTAACGAAAATGTAGTGGCTGCTCTGAATTCTTTTGGAACAGACAGTTCTACGAAATTTGGTGAGGAATGGGAGTTGCTGAAGCAAAGCATTAAATTGAAGGCAATCGAAAGAAGTAGCGTACTGCGATATGAACAAAAGGCCAGAGAAAAGGATTTAACAACATTGCTAGAAAAATTTGCGAAGCTTGAATGCATGCAACCTGGCGCCTATCAACAAGATATGCGCGCCGTTAAGAAGAAGCTCGAGGTATTCGACGAAGATCGCTTCCGAGGTGCGCTAGTGCGCGCCAGAGCAGAAAGGCTATCATGCGGGGAAACGCCAACGAAAAGAGCACTGGGGTTAGAAAAAAAGCACTCGAGACGTAAGCAGATTGAGGCTATCGAATATGAAGGGGTGGTATTAACGGATAACAATAATATAGGGCGTGCTTTCTTTGAGCATTACAAAGAACTTTTTACATTCAGGCCTGTCAACATGCACGATTTCAAGAAATTATTTTTGCAACGAATCCCACAGCTGTCGAGTGAGGTTAAAGAAACCTTAGAACGACCATTAACAGAACATGAAGTGATGAAAGCCATCGAAGACCTGAATCCTGGGAAGTCGCCAGGTCCAGACGGTCTTTGTGCCGCTTGGTACAAATCGTTCAAGAGCCAGCTAGCTCCTATGTTAACAGCAGTTTTCAATGAAGCATATGAACTGAAAATACTTCCACCATCCTTTGGCCAGTCCCATACAGTACTAATACCGAAAACAGAAGAGACCGAAAAGCTCAAGCAACTTTCCTCCTACAGACCCATAGCGCTTACTAACTGCGACTACAAAATATTGATGAAGGTGTTGGCACGACGGGTCCAGTCAGTTATTCAGGAAGTAGTCGGCCCACACCAGACGTGTGGTATTCGTGGAAGAACCATTTTCACTAACATCCATAAAATGAAGTGTGTGCTGGAGTGTTGTGACGCCATGTGCGATGCAGTAGCCATCCTCCAGCTAGACTTGGAGAAGGCGTTTGATTGTGTTTCTCACGACATATTGCTTACCATCCATGAACACGTTAATTTTGGCCACATAATCGCTGAAGGGGTGACCATGGCGTACCGGAGCTGCTATACCAGACTTATAATTAATCAGATGTTGGGGGCCCCCATTAACGTGAAGCGCTCCGTTCGCCAGGGTTGTCCACTCAGTCCACTCCTGTTTTGTGTCTACATAGAAACGCTGTCTGGCCATCATTGAAAATGAATGTATTAAGGGGTTTAGTCTTCAATCAGCAGAAGTGAAGCTACTGGCATACGCTGACGATGTGGCTGTGTGCTGTAAGGACAAACAAAGTGTATTGAATACTGTTAACATCGTCAAAAAGTTTGGTAACGTCACTAACAGCTACGTTAACTGGCAGAAATGTTTGGGGTTTTGGCATGGAAGATGGGCGTCTACACCAGACCACTTTTCGAACGTAAACTGGGTCACGACGCCAGTTAAGTACCTTGGAGCACCCCTTGATGCCTACAAGGACAGTAGCGAGTACTGGAAGGAGCGGACAAAACAACTAAAAGAAAAAGCCGACCGATGGAACGCCTGTTACTTGTCAATATTCGCGAGAGCTACAGCATGCAACATGTTTCTCGTGACAAAGATCTGGTACGTAATGCAGGTACTACAGTGCTCTCGTATTAATGTGCAGAAACTGCACCGCGTGTTCGCTGTATTCGTGTGGGCATCGAGCTGGGAGCGATGTAGCCGAGATAATCTCTTCCGGCGCGTGAAGGATGGTGGTCTGGGGTTGGCGCACCTCTTCTTGCGTCAACTGGTGAATAGATTCTCCTTCTTTCGAGATACAAACGACCCATTTCTGCGCACGGTGATCCAAATGAGGCTGTCAAGATCACTTCCCGAATTCGTTGTAGGTACGGAAATAATGCCAGGACCAGTCCGTGGTTTCTTTCGGGAAATAGTTCAGAGTGTTTCCTTTTTGCGTGTTCGTTTTTCAAGTGCATATTTGTGGAGTGTAAAACGGAAAAAGTTATATCGTGATTTATGTGACAGTGTTTTGCTGGTACCCATGTACAGAGCCCCGTACAGTGGAGGCCCAGGCCTAGATGTATTGAAAAGGGTGAAGAAGATGCCAGTTCAACCAGCCACTAAATCGTTCTTTTTTAAATTACACACTGGTACTGTACCTGTTAAAATCTTCCTTGAACAACGCGGGTTATACATGCCATGGGGAACCAACTGCCTTATATGTAAAAAAACAGAAAGCATAGATCACGTCTTCATCCACTGTTGGGAAGGGGTCTTTTTCTGGGACGTGTTACAAAGGACTCTAAAAAAGGAGCTACCTATAGATCCCCACGGAATCAGGTTTCTGCCAGTATATGACGACGAAGGTTTCCCGTACGACCTGATCATGCTTACGGGCCTCCACTGTTTATGGCGCGCAAGAATGGCGGGTTACCATTGTGACCCGGATGCCCGACCGGCGCGTCTGTACTTTTGTGAATCCATGCAACGGTATGTGGAAGTGATCAAGATGCAACAGCCTGTTCCTGAGTGGCTGTCGAGGGTTGAACCCCTTACAGCACTAAAGGAATTTTAATCCGACAACGTCGTGCCACAGTAGCGGACGGCAGCGAATGTAAATATTACTGTTCCTTGTTCCGTTTGTGTATTCATCCCTTTTTGCTTCTTTGGTCTTTGTTTATATCATTTAGGAATTTGTGTTGTGATATGTCGAGGACTGGCAATAAAGAAAAAAAAAGAAAAAAAAAAGCCGTGGTTGCTCAGTGGCTATGGTGTTCGGCTGCTGAGCACGAGGTCGCGGGATCGAATCCCGGCCACGGCGGCCGCATTTCGATGGGGGCGAAATGCGAAAACACCCGTGTGCTTAGATTTAGGTGCACGTTAAAGAACCCCAGGTGGTCAAAATTTCCGGAGTCCTCCACTACGGCGTGCCTCATAATCAGAAAGTGGTTTTGGCACGTAAAACCCCAAATATTATTATTATTATCGCAATCGGTGATTCGTCTTTCAGGTGGAACTGCGATTTTTTTAGTGTCTTTTCCGCTAACGCCAGTGAATACGCACAGCAGCTTGGCGTGTTTGTAGCATGCGTGCGCCCAAGGCCCGTGCCAGCAGCGGAAAGCAGAACGCTATAAAGCGCAAGCCATGCTTCTGCAAACACAAGACGGTACCGTAGCATTCCCTAGGCGTACACGATCTCGCAAAGGCACAACAACAAAAAAAGCAAGAACCTTCTGAAAACAAACGAGTGCAAGAAGCACTATCTCGAAAAATTCAGGCACGATGTTTCGTGTCTCCCCGAACGAACTCCGCACTGCTGCTTCGGTACTTGCCCGGGTATACATCTACCGGCACACACTCGCAAAATTCTGCAAGCGAGGATACGGAACTTATCGTCTCGCTTCCGATCACCGCTGCTGTCGTGGGGAAACGGCACCTTCCGAAAACCACTGACTTAGCCGGAAACAGCAACTACATATAGGGTGAAGCTCCCGTATCACCGTCATTCCAAGAAGATTCCTCGCTCGCTGGCAGTCTTGGACGACGGTGACGTGGATGCAGCTTCGAAAAGCACCTTGTTTCTTTCTTTCTCTCTCTTTCTTGCTTGGTTTCTTTCCTTCTTTGTCTGGCCGCAGGTATACTGGGACGCCGTGTCTGGTTACGCCTGTGTAGCAGCGGCGCGTGTCACTCACTATCTAGAGCAAAAAAAGAAGATAAGGGGGGGGGGGGGGGGAGATTACGCAAAGCTGAGCGCTCGTATTTCCTTTAGGCGGAACACAGGCGCCGCAGTCACACTTGCTTTGACGTCACGAGCCTCTTGTGGATTCCCCTGTAGTCGTGTTTTCTCCCGCCGGTTGCCTTCGATTCTGACGGCAGCCTTTTCGTCGACGTCTTCCCCAATCCCCAGAGGAACGAGCCGCGCGCGAGAACCCGCTGCGGTTGACCAACGGCTCGACGGTGATTAGATATCACCCCCCCCCCCCCCCGCCTGTTTGGAGCGCCATTCTTTCTCTTTTGTTTTCACTCGCATCAACTGCATATTTGCCCTGTCACACTGACATCCACTATCTTCGAAAGACAGCGTTTGTCTATTTGGCATTCACCGTACGTGAAGTTGCTTTAGCGCAACTGTCACCGACACAGCATGGAGGTGGTGAAACCCAGGCGAAAGAATTGCTCCGACTCGCTTGCGTGTCGCCTGTTTTGGCTCCCCCTTGTATGGTATCTCTCACGCTACAGCACATCATGTGCTATCTATCAGTAAACTTTTCATAATAATAGTTTTTTTCGTTTTTGTCATAAAAATGGGGGAGCCTAGGAAAAGAAGCTCAATTGAACATCAACTGAACATTCGCACTATAATACGTCCCTCTTCGGGTGATACTGGGGATACATAACTGGTGGCGTGAAACGCATATTCATCCTAGAAGCAAGCTGTAACAGTGGTTGCCGTATCCGTTTCCCAACTGCGCATTGCAGTACAGCGCACGAGTTCATTAAAGACGGGTGGCGGCGGGCCTGTGGTGGGGGGGGGGGGGGGGGGGGGTGTCATATACATCTGAAGACACCCCTCTTTCCGCCGGCTACACCTGGGGGGGTGGTGACAGAAGACCTGTGGGCCCCTGGTGCCAGACGACCTAGCTACGCCACTGCCCGTGTACTTGTATTTAGGTGCACGTTAAAGAACCCCAGGTGGTCCAAATCATCCCTAAGCCCCCCACTACGACGTGCCTCATGATAAAATCGTGCTTTTGGCACGTAAAGTGCCACACTTCTTTTTCGAGCCCGCGTGGCGGTTTTGGCATCGGCCACCGCGAACTGAGAGCGGCCTTTTTCCGCGTGAAACACGAATCAAATTTATAATGCGCAGCAGCACTGAGGAGGAGGACAAAGGCATTGAGCAAAATTAATTCTTCTGAGTAACGCCTGGGACCATTGGAGTCGCAGTGCGCGGAGGCATAATCGTGCGGCTATTTCCATGTTTCGCAAGTTTTCTTTATAACGCGGGAAAAAAATATTACCCGAGGCATGGCACACTGAGAAGTTACTGAATCGGGTGTTTTGAAACACAATTATTACTTCTTTATCAAAATTTGCGCCCTCGATTCAGTAATTAAGTTCGTTAAGTAATCTAAATCTAATTATCTATAGTATCGTACGACTAACCTGCTTTGTCAGTGTTAGTTACCGCTTGCACACTACTACTAAATGCGACACCAGTCGGCTCAAGAGCTCCGCTCTCAATTTGAACGACAGTTCTTCTGTCCCTCATACTTTCCTGCCCACGCCTCACTATTTACGCCACCTGCATCTTTCGAGTACTCTCAAATCGCTCGTTGTGGAGATTAGATACAAGTATTGACGTTCGTGGCCTTTGTGATTGGTTCAAATGCGCGTACCACAAGCATAAAATCAAAGGCGACGAGCAAATACGTGATCGGAACACCTATTATGCGTAATCGCGGGGAAGTGCGATGCGTAATCGCTCTGTCGTGAATTTTTAAGCGGTAAGTAGCCCAAAATTTACGTTTCGGAGTCGGAATTAGGCCACTCTTACAAAGGCAGGTGAATATAAAAACGGAAAGACGCAATAAACTGTTCGCGCTTCAATTGAGGCTGATAGTTAATGATGCCCCGTCAGTGCATCAGGATAGTGTTTTCGCCAGGCCGCCAAAGAGAGTCAGAAAATTGCGTCGCAACACTTTGCCTTCTTGCTTTTGCCAATCATTGAGGTGCCTCACTTTCCTGAACTTGGCGTGGGGAAGAAAATCAACACAGGATCGAGGCTTACTCCAGAAACAGCAAACACCAAATAATCGAACCATCTTCTCTATTACATTCCTACTCGCCGCGTGAACCGGCTCACAATATGTGCCGCTAAATGTGACAATTTTTTTAGCGTACGAATACACAAGCTCGGCCTAGAAACACTGTCGCCTTGATTTCCTTCCTGTTTCCTGTTTCATCGCAGCACGTGATCAAACTGACGAACGGGAATGACGATGGAATAAAGCTTAAAAGCAACAAGAAAAATGGCGAAAACTAAGCCATCGAACTAGCAAAACTTACAGCAGAGGAACAAGAAACCATTTTTTTTTTTCAGGTAAAACTATTTTTCCGGAGCATAGGCAGAGGGTATTTCAAGCGGCTGCCTTCACTGGCGCAAAGCAATTTAGTAATGACTTTGTCAAGCGGCAACACGCCAACGATTCGCCAACCTGAGAAATTGTGAACAGCCTGTTTAACCCTTACCAAGGAGAATCGCTGAATAGAGCTCGTAATAACCGACATCCCCGGATTGATTGAAAAACCCATCACAACTTCAATCGGTAACTTTTTACCTACTTTTTTTTCAACTTTCCAGGTCGAAAATCAAATAAGACTGTGCAAGAAAGCTTGGCGATAGTCTCTGCATAAGAGTCACCTTATGCAGATAAAAATAAACTTTATTTCTATCATAGTGTGTGATGGTGGACGCATATATACCTTAAACGACAGGTGTCTAGAGATGGTAAAGCACGAGTAAAGGAACGCTGTAACGGGCAAGACGACGTTGCTAGCTACCTAGCTCTAATAAAATTTTGACAGTGTGCGGCCTAAAGGCTTCCATGTGAAGTCTGGCCGGTGTAGCGTCGAGTCAAATCCGCCAAGTCTACTGCAATAAAGCGTAAAGTCTAGCTGCGTTTCTTGTGACTTTCACAGGTTGCCTATAGACACCCTTTGAATTTTCACTTCTGTAGATTAGCACAATAAATAACCATGGAACTTATTCGAATTGGAAAATCGTCCATTAGAGCACCCCTGAGTTGAAGAAAATAGGCTTGCTAACATTTTTAAGCGCACAAACCGAAGTTTGTAATGAGGTAAGTCAATTTGGTAGAGGTGTACGGAGTCCATTGTCGAAATTTCGGTTTGTGACTGTGTTTTGCCGGCAAATGACTTCACGGTGCTGGAAATCCCATACTCAAATTATCGAACGCCCCCTGGAACAGAACGACTTGGCCCAGAGCCAACTTATATGACCTCCCGTGTTATTAAGCCAGTGCCGGGCTGGTTGGCAATTGGCGTGATTGCGATCGAACTTTAGGTCTGCGCTGCAACGACAGGCGAACGCGCTTCTACCCGGCTACTCAGTCCTCCCGGGAGATATTAGCAGGCGCCTTGGCATCGTTGCCGGCAAAAGAAAGATTCCAAAGAAACGAGTGACCAAGTTCGCTCGGGGTGCTTTAGTTCCTTGCATAAAGCGTCTCGCAAGTATATCTGGGGTGAAAAGTGACGCCGTGCAATCCAGAAAGTTGCGATGCGGGGTCTTCGGATTGACTTCTTTCTCGCGAACAGCCATAAGACACTGAAAATGTGCCCGGTCTGGTGTTCCTCATGTTACGATCGTTAAATTTGTACCAGAGCATAGTGGAAGATGGCGTTTACTTCAGATTCATGTAAACATTTGTTAATGAACCATAAGTAATGGTTCTAACGTTTATACTTAAACGTAATGGTAACAGGCCAATGGTAACAGGCCTGGCACGTGGCCAAATTTAGAAAACAGTCGGGGTTCGCGCTCATTGCGTGCCGAATTCCCAATTGAGTTTTCTTTGTTTAACTGTTATAAATTAACAAACGTTAATGCAAATGCAAGATGTATGATGAGAGAAGATAGACAAGTTAAGACCACTAAATTTCAACACCTTATCTGCGGGGCTATGTCCTCGTTGTTGTTTCAGTACATGACTCATACCCACGAAGGGGATTTGCCACACAAGGAAATCAAAACCACAACAAGAAACTACAAATCAAAAGAAACAAGTAATAAAGAAGGGAAGTATTCTGAGAGACGTTAACAGTAGGCAGAGCATACTTCAGGTAGAAAACTAAAGAAAAATAAGAATAAAGAACAGCGATCCTAACCCCTATTAACGCAGCATGACAATTGGCGTAGTAGTAGGACACACCCAGACGGACAGAAAAAGACAACTAAAAGCCTCCGTAACACTGTTGTCTTCTTTTCGGCGTATGCGTGTGTTTCTGCACTACGATTTGTCACGATGTCGCACAAAGAAGTGCCGTGATGTGCAGTTTTAGCAGGACAACCTTCTGGACGCATCAACGAACACCTTTAGCAGGCACATGTTCAATTCCTTCCTTCCATGCTCCTTCCTATAGGCCAACTGCAACGACATTTTGAGCCACGTAAGACGCCTAGTTTCCGATAGTGTGGATATACCACGTGTTTTTGTAGGCGAGCCATGTAGACGTGGTGTGATGTGGCGGGTTTTTATTAGACCATACAGATCTTTTTTTGTCTTTTTAATCACCTGTGAAATATAGCATACTTCTAGTTGGATTGAGTTGGGTTGGATTACTCAAGGTGGAGGACATTACTTGCATGATAAATCAAAATGCATGTTCGACTAATTGATTTTTTCATCAATTACGTTCCTGCACATACTGAAATTTAGGAATTGTAGCCGGTGACTTCTCAAGGCGTACCCACTCGGAACGAATATTCAGGACGGCACCAGTTTCGATATATTGCATTACCAAAGTGTGCGACAAAATACATGGGTCTTCCGGTTACTGCTGTGCTTCAATGCGTAGAGCGGCTGTTCGTTAACAAACGAACAAAAAACTAGGAGGAGCAAAAGTAAAATTTTAGCGCAAGTATCACGCCGCATATCTCGAAACGAGTGTGATCCTTAAGTTGTTTCAACTGGATATACCTTGCATACTCAGCGGCTAAAATTCGTAAATTTCAGTATGTACCGCAACGTAATTAACTGAAAAGTTATAGCTTGCTTTTTTTTGCGAATCAGTGAATCATGCATTTTCATTTCACGTGCGCGTAAAGTCCGGCGCTTCGGGTAAGCTTGCTGTAGGACTACTATTACGTTACCTACTACAGGTGGCTTTTAAAAATTCTGTATTGTCTAAAAAAACAACCAACAGAAGAAACTCCACACAAAATATTAGGTTCGAAATACGAGTGTGTGCATCAAGAAACACTGTAGAAGCAGACACCTTGAAGAAGACGTTTTTGACACCGGAAGTGAAAAAACCGCAGCCATTACCGCGCGTTGGAAGTGACGCACGACTAAGAACGCGTGGCTCTTCAGCATGACCTCTGAGACTTCGAGGTGCAGCCGTGGGCTGAAACATCTCGGAGACGACGCGCTGGCACAATGTCACCTCGCTCGACCCCCCCCCCCCTCCCCCCTCTCTTCCAGCTGCCAAGTGCATACATCGTCTGCGTAGGTACTATTAGGCTGTCAATATGAAAATTAGATAATTATCAGCCCTACAGCTTTGCTAATGTTGCTTTAGTGGTACGTACCACTACTTTATAAGGAATGTAGCGGAAGTAAAATCTTGTTCCAGTTGGCCTTTAAGGTAATTATGAGTTCGCATGCACGTACAAGTAACAGCTTATGATTACCAAACTAGATAGATTAATGGCAGACACAACGACGCAATAAACGTCACTATATGTGCATGCTACACACGTTCAACGAACCACCGATGATTTTGCATCCTGGCATTGCCGCACCGTCAAATCACACTATCAGAAAACTCACATCGACGGTGCCGTTGTATATACCCGCAATTAGTTTCTTGAGGTAATGCAATGATGATGAGGTCGAAATGGTTGGTGCGGCTCGATGGATGGGTGTTAGGAGCACCTCGTCTATTCGATGGAAAGATTCAACAGAGTGTCAGCAGAAATTTTTTAGCGAAGTCAACCAAGCCTGCGGCAATATTCTCTATGACTGTAGATAATATTAACGCAGATAGCGAAGTACACTTGAAAGAGGAAAACAAAATATTACATGCACCAGCACCCAATACTTGAACCCAGTAGACATCAGTGGAATGAGCTGACGCGCATGGTTCGTTATCGCAGAGCAAGGAAAATGGCACTGCCAAGTATGACGCGATTAGCGTAGCTCGGAGTCAGGGGTTAAAATAGGTGGATACTGGAACGGAATCTGTGATGACGAGCCACCAAACCTCTCAATATGGATGTTTGCTTATATTTAAATATCGTTATAACAACAGTCCAAAGCACCCTGCGGCGACCACCCTGCCCTCCCTTCCTCTCCCCCTCTCCCCTCCCCCTCCACCACCTCCCCCCGTAGAAGCTCTCGTTGCAAAAGTCTATAGAAGAATACGATACCAGGAATTCGATTTCGGTCCACCACGGTCGCATCTGCTGTGCCGTGGACGGAATGGAATCATGCGCTTTTACTAATATTTTGGTGTGCCGTCTTGAAGAACCCGTACATCTGAAATTGAGTTCATTTACCAAACAAAACGGAGATCTTCTTAAAGTTTATCGTCTCTGACTGTCGCATGTATTTTCAAGTGAATTAAGTTCATGTTTGTTTTTCGTAAACGATCTTGGAATGTTCTTTTTTTAAGACTGAAGCCTGCAGTCTGCAGTTTGACATGAGGCCCGGAAACCAGACACAAAACAGCTGGAAATAGTCGCACGTATGCTGCCCAGCTTCGATGTACATGCATGATATTAGTGAAGCTCAACCTGAACAGAAATTATATAATGTAAGAGAAGATAGCAGATCATCAAATAATATAGTCTTAGATAACAAGAACATGGTGCGTTGTACAATACGTGACTTTAAAAGTAAATTAAAGTGAAATGATGCTAATCAGTCCATGGTTTATCCCTTCAAGTCACTGCATTCCCAGAATTACGTTATTGCACATAGAAAGAAAAAGGGGAGGGGCAAGAGAGAGAGAGAGAGAGAGAGAGAGAGAGAGAGAGAGAGAGAGAGAGAGAGAGAGAGAATGAAGTCACACATGAAAAGTTGAATGCCGGGGGGTTACCGGATGGAGGCAACAATAAATCATTCGTCATCGTTACATTTACCAAGCAGCAAACGTCTATATCCCGGTCCCAGAAGGAATGACCGAAGTTGAAAAATGCAGGAGAAAATTGCGAACAGCTACATGGTATCCTGGATATTGCTGCGTTGTGAAACACGGTCAAGCGCGCCTTCAACGAAGACTATATGGCAACCTCAGCAATAAAACAAAAAGTAAGACTGCAGTATTACAGAACGAAGAAGGCGAAATACGAGCGCATTAGAAGATGAAAGTGCGGACCATTTTGTTTTGTTGAGAGGTGTAGTACCTATGTTTCAGCGGGCTTAAGTATCAAGAGTTATATATCTTCACCAAAGCACGTTCGCAATCCAGTAATGAACTGAAGCGTGCGTTAGAGATTACATAATTTCGGGTCGGTGACCAAGACGCTGAGATGTGGCGCAGCAGAGACACGATGATTAAGATTGCATTTTTTTTTTTATAGCACGCTAATGTGTTTCAATCGGTTTCCCACGACGGGCCGTTATTTTCTAGAGTGGTCTGGCTCCGTGTTTGATGATCTCGCTTTAAAGCCATTTTTACCACTCAGACTCCTTGTACTGGGAAACGACCATCACGCCTTGACTTACTGCCATGGTTTCAACTTGCTAGGAGTTATGGACCAACAGCGCTTATTTCTCATTTTTATATATTTGAGTGTGTATGTGTTTGCACGTGAGTAGCGCAACGAACACATACGAAGACTACATGTACATTTATAATAAAGGAAACAAAGAGCTTCCTTTGTAACTTCATGTCACAGTCCGGTGGATAACAATTTTCACCACACACACACACACACACACACACACACACACACACACACACACACACACACACACACACACACACACACACACACACACACACACACACACACACACACACACACACACACACACACACACACACATATATATATATATATATATATATATATATATATTCGCATCATAAGACGCCAAGAGACAATGACACGAAGGTCGGCATAGGAGAAATTACCTACAGTTCTTGACTGAATGAAAGAAGTGACAAAAAATCGAAATGAAATTGGCTGAAAAAAGAAATCGCCGCACGTTGTGTACGAACGCACGTCTTCACATTAGCCATGCGATGCTCTTAATAAATGACCTACCGCGGCGCCGTATTTCCATCCACTATCTGGAGTACTTACGCTTATCTACTATGACTAACCCTAGGAGAGTTCAGGCGCTTGCACTTCTCGACTCGGTCGTGCCAGTTGTGCTCCGCGGCCGATACATTGCTTCAAGCGGCACTGAAGATTCAGCATTCTTGCTGAATGCTTCAAATTCGGCCGATAAGCCAGCTCGCTACTGTTACATAATAAAGGTTAGAATGCAAACGCCGCAATAGACGGAAATAAAAATTTAAAAAAAAATAAAAATAGCTACGGTGTCCGCGAGAAGGGAAAAATAGGGAAACAAGACGAGTTCATCAGAACGGCTTCTAACGAATAACAACACTGCGGTTGCTAATAAAAGACATCACCTTCTCCGTGGGCGGCAACGAAGGCCGCAAACGACAGGACAAACCTGTTCTTGTCCCGTGTCACGGTTCATCAAATCCTTGCCGGCTCCAAACAGAGTATAGCCCTGTTCATCATCATCATCATCATCATCATCATCATCATCATCATCATCATCATCAGCCTAGTTACGCCCACTGCAGGGCAAAGGCCTCTCCCATAGTTCTCCAACTACCCCGGTCATGTACTTAGTACTCCACAAATCATTCCTGGGGCACAATTTGCGTAATTTTGACTTCTTGTCCGTGCTTGGTCAGCGCAAGACTGGGCGCCATATGCAGCGGCGTAAGAAAGAGCGTCGCGGTGTTTAACATGAACTATCCTTGTTCATTGTTCAGAAGCATAATGACCTAACCTGCTTTACAAAAAAAAAAAAATGAAAACAGCGAAATATTAACAAGTGGCGTTTCGCTTTGCTAGCTCCAGACTGAGTTTGCAGGTAAAATTTATGTAATACAATAAGTTGTGCGCTTCTTCATCGTGCTACACACTGATTATAGCTATAGCTATATATATATATATATATATATATATATATATATATATATATATATATATATATATATATATATATATATATAGTTTGATTATCGAGACTACGATGCAGAGAACATAAGGTGCTTTGAACTGTATGTTCAAAGCTATTTACGTCTTTTTTTTTTAACTGTTTACGTTATTCCTGAGCATATGCCATACTATATTACACCTAATACCGGCTTAATGTTTCGATATGTTTAAGACAAAGTTCTTGTTTGGTGCCTGTAGCGTTATGTCGTTAAATTGCAATGTGCCATTTACGAAGAAAAAGGAAACTTACGATAATTCTCTCGTTAATGCGAAATTTTGCGTTTGAAAATAGCGAAATACGTGTGCTTATGCGTCTTAATTGCACGGCTAGTTTCCACTAGGTGGGTGTGAATATCTGAAATATTCAATACGGATCAAATAGCCTTTGCTATTCGATTCGTACTCGATTCGATAATTGACTCTTCAATTGAGTACTGTCGAATATTCGTTTAGTTCGAATACTAAAAGAACAATATTTTTTGCCGCCTACAAGGACAACGGGTGGCGGTTGGTGCACCTGGAGACTCGTCTCAATGATCCTGATTTAGCAGCACCGCAGTTCCGCAGACGATCGACTTCCTGAACAAACACACGGGAGGAGGTCACTCGTGCACAGCAGTTACCAGCCGTTCAGTAAGCGTGCCTCGTCTTACGCAGCGCATGAATTAATTCAGACACAAATCAATTTCTCACTTCACCAATCCCCCCATGATCGCATTCCTTCAAAACCGATCGCGGTGCTGTAGTATTGGCCCTTAGATCTTTTAACGAGCACTGCGCTCTACTACGCGCATACGGTGACGTTCTGTTTCTGGTTTTCGTTGCTTTAATTGTCGCAGTGCGCCAGATGTGAACGCACTGTATTACATCTAGTGCACACGTGTGAAATAATGTAAATGTAACTAGCTGTATAGCACCATACTTCACTGATGTTTATGCAAAAATGTCGATCGCTGTCTCCCACCATGCCAGGGGAGCACATTTATTCTACCTCCTGAAAAATATACCTGCGCATGCACCAAGCGCACAAGTGAATAGCACGGTGCAGCATGTCGCCAAGAGGGCAAGCCAAAGTTCGCAGTACCAAACCAGTCCGTGAACCGTTATAAATTTCTATTTCTCCGGAGAGAGAGCTATTTCTCTCTATCGCTAATTCAGAAATAAACGTTTGTCTCTCTCTCCGCACCGGAACTGAACGAGAACAAATTCGGAGCACGTTGAACCCGAACCTAAACACAACCGGTATATCTTTCGGTTCGACACCTTGTGTTTCGTTCAAACACCCACAGACGTGTCTGTGCCTTCTCGCATCGGCACATTCGTTTAATCGTTTTCATGTGTTCGCGACGTTATGGGTGGAACAGGTTTCAATTATCCGTATACCGTAGCGTCGCATATGTGCTTGAATTTTTTATGCCTATTGTTCTTTTTCTCACTTAGTTTTCACTTGCTAATATTCTGAAAAAAGCCGCAGTGCTTTGGTGGCCAAACCGCCCATACTTGAAAGCTGATAGCAACACTGTTTTATTACAGGGCCAGCATTTATTTATACACGATTACTCAGGCATCTTAATACGGCTTCTTATCGCCTATCGTACTTTATGCAAAATTTCCGGGTGACGCTTAGACACAGAAAAAATGGGTTTGCAATCACTCGTTGAACAAATGTGATTGCAAACACTTCTTTGCAGTCAAGGTAACCTCTTAATGGATCTCATGTGCGGAGTCATGAAATTCAATATATTTGGTAAACTGCTACGTCGTGTGCACAATAACATTATCTTTGAAGCTGAGCTGGCTCTCCGTCGGAGTGATGCTGAACGTATCTGGAGGATCTTCGATAGTGGCGTCCATGTGCTGGTTCTCCGAGCCCCTGCGAGAGCGCAAATCGCAGCCACGGCACCGACCTCGTCAGTTCGGGCAACGAGGAGCGTCGATTCATCGCACTAAGGAATAGATGACAGTCACGTCACAGACGCTAGAACGAATAAACTGTGACTGACACATTGCGACGTGAAACGGCCAAAGTGCTCCACAACTTGGGACGTGCCACCGCTTTCTCTTAAATGACGTCAGGGAAAAACCTGACGATTACTGCGAATACGATTTTAGATTTTGATCACGTGCTCGCACTCGTACTAGAGAGCTCATACTATAGAGAGCCAATAGCAGGAACGTAACTTAGCACGCATACTCAACCATGCCCGCACGGTGGTGACACATAAATTAGAACCAATGTATAACAGCAATGGCAATTTTAGCCACCGTTACCTAAATATTTTATGAATGACGCACATAAACATTTCTACTTTAGGCGCAGATCATTCTTCGAGTTACTACCACCCTCCGACTTCAATTGTAAAGATCCGTTCGCCGCAATCCGAAGCCTGAATTGGAAACACGTCGCCTTTCGACTGTTGTAAGCAAACATGGTGAACTTGTGTAGCAAAGTGCTATGAAGGAGAGGGAAAAAAAAAACTCACGCGAAGCACGCACCATGGAGAAAGAAAAAAAAGAAAAACATTGGGAGGAAGAGCCACGTGACAGTCGTGATGCCTAGTGCCAAAAAAGATAATAGATATATGCTTAAAAAGGCTACCGAAAAACGGGCTTTCACCACTCCGAGGCTATGCCGTAGAGTAGAAAGGAAAGTGGGCGGCGAGTTCCGATCGTGAAGAGGGCGAGATTAAAAGCTACTACGAACCAACCAATGCCTTGAAAGTTCGGCAGCATTGGAGGACCAACGCGCTTTCGGTCAAGGAGGCTTCGTCAGGCTACCAAACACTGAGTAACTCCAGTTGGCGAAACGTCCGCACTGGGCTTGGACCCCTTCCTCACGGACAGAGGGGGCGCAAGCAAACCTAGGAGCCAATATGTTCGCCCTTAAATTTGTGTGCGAGATAACTTGTTAGAACTCGGCATATATCAATCGCACAGTGAGTGAGGTCGTGCGAGTCTGTGTGCACGAGCTTAAAGGGACGCTAAAGACGAATAAAAAAAGCTCTCCGTCATACCAAAAAGGCGGCGTTTAATGTAGGAAGAGGTTTCATAATCCAGGAAAAGACGCAGAAGTGAAAGCCATCCGGAGACGTTACCTTCAAGTTCCCGACCTGGTAAGCTGCGACGTCACGGTTTCTGACGGTGGCTAGTCGGGCGCAGTTGATATTTTATTAACTTTTTATATTTTTTTATATTTCGATATTGTATTTTACAGGGGGATATAAGTGAATTTAGCAGGTTTCAGGTCATCCTAGAGGGCCACAATGGCTCAACCACGATAACATACTTAGAAATCGGTAACGTCCGACCGACGTAACGGCGCAGTGGTTTCAGAGCGAAATTTAAAAAAGAAAAATGTGAAAGAGTGAACTTCATTATTAATTTTACGCGTGAATTATTACTATTACTTTTTATGTAATCCCACCATAATGAACCTATTACCGCGGAAATTACCGTCTCGAAACAACACCTTACAAACTGCTTTAGTCTTTTCTATAAAGCGTCGATCTCTTTGTGGACTGGCTCCCATCGGCATCCGCTCACCACTCCTCGCTGACGGGTGGGTCTCCACCGAGGTCCGGACCGGCGATGGACTCCATGTCGACGCCTTCCTTCTTCGATAACGAAGCGAAGAACAGCACGAGCGCGGCCGCCGTCACGACGAAAATACCGATGCTTGCCGCGGCCACGAAGAGCTTGTGGGAGCCGGTGGTGCTCAGACCGTAGCTGCCCGACTCCCGGTCGGCTGACGCGGGAGGCAAGCAACATTGTGCGCGATGAGCCGCAGCTAACGGACGGTTCTCTAACATAACTTCCACTGCTACGGACTGCGCATATTGAATACTGTCCACAAAGAAAAAGATGGCAGCTACGGAAAAAAAATATATGTCATCCGCCAGATAGTAGCCGCGGCTATATACAAAGGGAACCCTCAGGAGTTTCTCAGAAAAAGAGAAAGAACGCTTTGCAATTGAAAAAAAAAGTTATGATTCGGGGACGAACTGATGGACGAACTGACCATGATTCTTCCTCCACTTAGGGTTCCCGCATGAGTGATTTCAAAGTATTCTTTGTCCCAGTGCATCGAGTTGTCGATTCTTTCACTATCGCGCCGTGGCCGCCTAGCCTCGGGATTATAGTTTAAAAAAGTAGACCGACCCCCCTGGAAAGGCGTTGGTCCCGGGTTCTCTTTCCGCACCGGGACGAACTTTCTTTTTTCTAAAGCTGTATATTCTGTGAAACCGGTACGGGGTTTGTTTCGTACATGCGGCTACTGCCGGGTGAATGACATGTTTTTCCTTTGACGATTATTCCTCCATCTTGCGGTGTTCCGCAAAACTGATTCCCAGATAATGGCTGCAAAGAGATACTGACGAGGAAAGTAAGATGTTAGTGTGGCTGTCAACCGGGAGCATGCTACTCCACCTGGCACCAGGCCTCGCACGTATACAATCTACTCCATGCATTGGGCGCAGGATCAAAGGATATGTGCATTGAACAATACAACCTTCATGTACGCACAATGAAGCTATTAGGAATGCTTCATTACGATACGTAGCTATCGGAAACGCTTGATGAGCGATTCGTTGACTGCAACGCGGAGGCAGTGTTTTTCCATAGGCCGTACAGGTCTCAAATCTCGAGGTTGGAACCGCATTGAAAGTTTAACGCGACTATTCGAGAGCGATTGCATTAAATAAGGCGCGGCCGCAGGCCGTTGCAGGTCCACTAGAACAGCGCACGCAAAACACAATTCTCGTCGAAGTCTTCCGTCCTGCTCACTAACATACAGAACCTGCCGCGCTGGGTTAAAAAATGTATTACCGTAACGGATGAGCTGATGAAACACATTTACGATAGCACTGAAGTCTGGCGCTCTTTCCAACAAGGACGAGTAACGTATGGATGTGTATAGATCTTTATAAGTATAAGCATTTATGCTTTCTTTTTCTTTTGCAGTTAGAGACATGAAATTTTGCATTCAATAGTGCAATTGTCGCTATTACATCGCTGCTCTGCTATCACGCAACAAAGTATCGGGACCACTTTCAAAATCACATCGGAGACTTTTATCCTGCCTCCTTTTCCTCGAAGGAATCAAATTCGCATTTCACGCTATATTTTCACCCCAAGTACGAGACAGAAAACACATGTTCCGCGCGGTCGAGCACTGGTAGCCTAATTCGAACGCTTACTCTGTTCTTATTGCAATGGCAAACACTTCCATGTGCGACTCAAGCTACTCAAAAGACACACACACGCACATCCACCCACCCACCCACCCACCCACCCACACACACACACACACACACACACACACACACACACACACACACACACACGCACGCACGCACGCACGCACGCACGCACACACTTATTGTTTTTCTAATTGATGTAACGTGAAACGCGACGCCTGCGTTAAAACGACAACACCGTAGATCGCTTTCCGAGAAAAAAAATATGTTCTTGGACCATGGCCCCATCTATCGCACGCATGCTCACAAAGCCACGCGGTCGTTACTTCACTTTACCAAGTCTACTAGCCGCGCAGTGACCGACTGTAGGCGTGATGGGCGGCCCAATGCGCTTGCACTTCCTAATGCTATCTCCTTTCTAGCTTTTCCACCCCTTAACCCCTTTTTTTTTACCCTGCGTCGAGAAGCAAACCGGTTGCGCGTCAGGTTGACATCCCTACACCCTTCCCTTGTATCTTCCTCCGCCTTGTTGACATGCGCCGCTTTCTGTTTGACGCGGGCAGCGCTCGGAAAAGCAAACGCGATACAACGTATTGTCTCACTCACATTCCAGGCATACGCCGGACAACGAGAATGGCTCCCGGCGGCACACGCAAGGACGGTTGACGCACAGCTCGCTCCACTTGCAGTCATCGTTGGTCAGGCACTTCTTGGGGCTGGCAGACACTGCGGATAACATTTATCTAGGATGGAGGCCACGCTAAACAGAAGCTTAGATAATGAGTGTGGAAAGAAAGCAGGTCTACAGGAAAACGTGTTCCTACTGCGCGCTTCTTCACTACCCGAGGGCAACAGACTTGAGTGCCCGACTATAGACATCCTGCACCTAACTTTGTGGATGTGAAAGTGCGGTATACTCACGTTTCATCTCTCTATTTCACTTCCCATCCCCCTCCCCACGTGTAGGGTAGCAAACTGGACTCAGTCTGGTTAACCTCCCTGCCTTTCCTTCCTCCTCTCTCCCTCTCTCTCTCTCTACTGCCCGCTACACCTATAGAGCTGGGAGGAACCCATCCAAGCGATGTTTCTGTTCGTGCCCTAGGCAAGGCGAGCTATCGCGCAAGGAACTGCCAGTACGCAAGCACGGCGCCATGTGTGTCCAATGAGTCTTCTTGTGTCGCCCTCATGTGATCGTACAAGGAGTGCTTCAGCAGTATCAACGTTACGACGATGGGGCATGCCTTCGTCACGACAGGGACAAGTCCACTTGCCGAAACGTTGGCTGCACAGGCATTCCTTTGTTCGACCCCTGTTGGGTCACTTCAAGTCCATGTCTCTGTGAACTTCTGCATTGTCTGGTTTTCTTGACACCACGCCTAGATATTAGGAATCAATAAAACTACACTGCAACCCCGGCCCAAGTATCTTAATGGGCAGAAGTTCTGTGAAGTCACAAATTAATGGCCCCCTCATCTCTACCCGTATATTATTTACCTAATAAAACATTTATTTACTTATTTATTTACTTATTTTCGTAGTAATCGTCGTCGTTGTTGCTGTTGCAAATTTCAATCGTTGTGAAGAACCTCGCCACTAATTCCCGGGTTATTCTAAACTGCAAGAATTACTGAACATGGTTCAGTAGTAGCCGAGAAATATACAAACGAAATGTTTCGTGGCCACAATGCGAGGAGGTGAGATATCCTCACCGCGACCGACGCGCTATCTCGTTGCCTGGACCAGCGCTCGCGCCTCCTCTGCTGCCACCTCTCAAAGCGGGAGCCGAGGGCCCACGTGACTTTTACGTCACGACTCTCACTTCCGTTACTTCTTGCCTCCATGCTTCTTTCAACGGCAGAATTCCAGAGGCGGCTTGGTGCTCTCTGCTTTCCACATGGACTTCCCGAGTTCGCGCTCCTGCTGGCTCTTCGTGGGCGACAGGCGGTACGCGTCTGACGCAGAATCGTCGCGCTTCTTGACGTCACTCTGCTGACTGGCAGCCGCGTTCCTTCGAGAAAAGGGCTTCTGTTTGAGTTTGATCTAGTACGTGGCTTTCTCTCGAGTACATGCAATATGTCGAAGCGAGAATTACCCGCCGTATAGTCCAGTGGCCATAGCTTGCGCTACTGAGTTCAAGGTCGCTGGTTGGATCCGGTTCGAGGCATCCGCATTTCCATGGAAATGCAAAAAAACGCTCGCGTGCTTTCATTTTATGTGTGCTTCAAAGAACCCCAGGAGGTCAAATGTCATCCGGAGTACCCCACTACTGGGCGCCTCACAATCCGATCGTGGGTTTGGCGTATAAAACCTCGGAATTTCACTGAATCTTTGATTTGGAAGAGCAATCGTCACGGCGCGAATTTCGCACCAAGCTAACCTGATAAGGCGTGATAAAGCAACCGGAAAGACGCGGACGTAAGGAAGACGAAGTACGCACAGGCGCTGAATTACGACTTCACTTTGTTGGCTTAGACAAGCGTATATACTGTTCGCATACACCGTGGCGCAAATAAACAGAAAATCCCGTGATTCGATCGTCCTTTGGTAAGCTAAAACCTGGTTAGCGGTCCTTTAGCTTCGAAAAAAAGAAAGAAGAAGAATGTAATGTTTTGTTCCAAGCAGCCCCACAATGCCAATGCTACCCGCATGGCCGAGAGCGTTTTGAAGCAGATTTTGTCGTTGGAAAAATAACGATGTGGCGCAGATTTTTGTAGTCCTCAACAATGATGATTCTAAATTGTTGTCAGCCGGACGCGATTACTCGTTAAGCAGGCCACTCACAGGCACAAAAAAAAAAGACTTACGACGATACAGTCACGTAGCACACACGCACGCTACTCATTCGAGCAATATTTTTTTATGCCTAAAGATGTGTAGCTATAGTAATATGGGGCCGAGCTACCAATTCGCTGCCTTACAAGCAGATACTGATAAACTCGACACAGCAAAGCGGCTACAACAACATGCAATGGCGGGTAATTTGTTTTCCGAGTGCTCCACAACACAGCCGCCCTGCTAAACGCGCGAAGGGCGCGTCTTCACTTCAGGAACCCTTCTCCAACCAAGGCCAGCCCGCCGGTACATGCGAAGTATATGCGAATGCGGGACACGCCAAAAACGTGCGGTGGGCTGAGCGCGCGCGCTCCTGCTAATTCCGACCGAACTTCATCACAAACTATGCGCAACCCGACAATACGGCTCGTGGAGTTTCCAAACGAGTGACCGCGAACACGTGCTACCGTGCACTGGATTGCATTGGCTTGAGTGACCCTTTAGCTTTATTAATCGCAGCAATTGCGTCGGCACTCTTCGTATGAGACGGCGACGAGACCCCAACCACACGTTAACTGCTCTTTCGCCGTGACCGCCGAGATTGCGCGGTGCGGCTTGTCCTGGCGCCGCATTTCGAGCAGTTTCTCTCATTCGTACCATGCATGCGTGCAGCTTCAACGGAATGTAGCAGATATGGAGCAATTGTGGCCGCATTCCCACCGCTGCAATTTATGCACCGTGGCGGGAAAAGCCACTCATATAGATGAGCCAGTCAATCCAGTGTGTACTTTGAGCTCGGGCCACACAACAGATAGCGCTCTATTCGAGACTAATGAAATAAGAATACGAAGGATGCGCAACAGCCAACTTTCGTACTAATCTTCCAGTTATCTATGCACTATACTGCGTATGTTTTGTTTCCCTGACAAACACGCATGCATGTTTCATGATGAGAATGCAACTTCTACTCAATTCGATAATTCGGAGGGGAAGTAAAAGAAAGCATTATTGTTGAGAGTGCCTAACAGAAGAAGGCGTTCAAAATGGTCCCGCCACTTGTCAGAGGAAAACCAATTCTTTCCTTTGAAACGTGATAGCCTACGCGACTTTAACGACTGCCCCATTGCAAAAGTGGGCTGACCGCCACAAGGAATTCCCCAGCTACGACAGTTCGGTGAAGCGTAGGGCAGTCCCATACTCGATGTCACAGTGTTCATCGTTCACAACTTGTCCACTACAACTACAACGTTTAATTTAAACCATGTCAGTAATTAGCCTATATTTTTTTAATTCGTAAAAAATATTGCAGTTTGCGCAATACCCGGTTACCCGAGGTGTAGGCGTGAACATTCGATTTGGTGGTGCCATCTCGCGGCGGAGAATATAACCATAAAAAAGAACAGACGGCTTCATTTGCAGCGACCTACCACGTTGTAACTGGTGTCGTAAAAGAAGTGCTGTGAGGAACATGCTCGTCAACGAGAACTTGTTTTGCATTTTACGTTTCTTTCTTCTGCGACGAAAACATCCATTTAACAAGAACGCTAACAAGAACGCTTCAAGTGCGTAACGGTTGCAAAACGCGTCAAAACGGTGTTTATACCCGATTTTGTTACCGCCGTCCCCGACTCCGGTAAACTACAACACTCTAGTAACAAAAAAAAATTAAAAACACTTGTTTTCTTTTGGGCACCGCCTTAAGTCACGTGCAAACAGCTCCCACTGCGAGACACATAGCCGTATTGATTTCTACTTTGAGGCGCAACGTAGAAATCACAGTCGTGCGCGACAACTCAGCCGAAGCCTCTGCGCTCACAGCGTAAACCGCCTTTGTCTGGCTTTCAAGGGATCTCGCAAAAGCTTTGAATCTAAACGCGCGTACAGAGCGGCAGGAAATCGTCTTTAGCGAGACGGTCCCACCTCGGACACATCTGTTGCCAGCCGGAGCAAATCCTTCGGGGCAGGAGCAGTTTGCACCGGTGCACAGCGCCTTCGATTCTGGGCAGTTGTTAAGCCCGTCGCACTGCTTGTGCCCTGCGGGTGTAAGCAGGAGTAGTAAGTTGTACCGCGTACGCGAAGAAAAGTCGGTGTATCAACTGGCCACCTATGGAAGGCTGTCGTTTGAAGAAGATAGTGCGCTCAATAATACACGATACAGAAACTGGCCGATATCTGGGAGAAACCTAAAGGAGCCAAGGGCCAACTGGTCTCATGCTTCGCATATCTCGATACACGGGAACGAAGATAGTGTTTTGACCGGCATCACATTTTTTTTTTCAATTTCTTCCAGTTTCTTTTCATTTAGAAGTAAAAAGTTCTATTTAGAAGTTCTAACTAAAAATGGGATTCTTGCATTCAAAAGTAAGATTCAAGTACACCGACTGTATAGAGATTTTCATATCATTCCATCGATTATGTTACAAATATTACTCAAATTCGCCCCCTCCCCTCTAAACAAAACAGAATAAACAACTCTGCAACTCCGCATTAAATAAAGGATATTACGCAATAAACTGTGCCTAATAATACACATTAAGGGAAATAAAGTCAATACGTTCATACAACAAAAACCTTTGGAATGTTAAATCGTAAAATCCAGGGCAACAGTAGATGCAGCCTTCAGCAGAGTGCAGGAAAACGGCAAAATGGCGTTAACACGCATACAACTACTTGAATGTTGATCATTCCAATGTTTTTCGTGCGATGCCCGTGATGTCAGGCATTATTTTAACCACGCATCTGTCACCACTGACCGCTGTTCATGCCAGGACTGATCACGCGCTAAATTTAGTCGCAATCTCCAAAATTATTAACGTGCAAATCCACTGGCAATTCATCATCATCATCATCAGTCTAGTTACGCCCACTGCAGGGCAAAGGCCTCTCCCATACTTCTCCAACTACCCCGGTCATGTACTAATTGTGGCCATGTTGTCCCTGCAAAAGTCTTAATGTCATCCGCCCACCTAACTTTCTGCCGCCCCCTGCTACGCATCCCTTCCCTTGGAATCCAGTCCGTAACCCTTAGTGACCATCGGTTATCTTCCCTCCTCATTACATGTCCGGCCCATGCCCATTTCTTTTTCTTGATTTCAACTAAGATGTCGTTTACCCGCGTTTGTTGCCTCACCCAACCTGCTCTTTTCTTATCCCTTAACGTCACACCCATCATTCTTCTTTCCATAGCTCGTTGCGTCGTCCTCAATTTCAGCAGAACCCTTTTCGTAAGTCTCCAGGTTTCTGCCCCATATGTGAGTACTGGTAACACACAGCTGTTATACACTTTCCTTTTGAGGGATAGTGGCAACCTGCTGTTCATGATTTGAGAATGCCTGCCAAACGCACCCCAGCCCATTCTTATTCTTCTGGTTATTTCAGTCTCATGATCCGGATCCGTGGTCACTACTTGCCCTAAGTAGATGTAGTCCCTTACCCCTTCCAGTGCTTCGCTACCTATCGTAAACTGCTGTTCTCTTCCGAGCCTGTTAAACATTACTTTAGTTTTCTGCAGATTAATTTTCAGACCCACCCTTCTGCTTTGCCTCTCCAGGTCAGTGAGCATGCATTTCAATTGGTCTCCTGAGTTACTAAGCAAGGCAATATCATCAGCGAATCGCAAGTTGCTAAGGTATTCTCCATCAACTTTTATCCCCAATTCTTCCCACTCCAGGCCTCTGAATACCTCCTGTAAACATGCTGTGAATAGCATTGGAGATATCGTATCTCCCTGTTTGACGCCTTTCTTTATAGGGATTTTGTTGCTTTCTTTGTGGAGGACTACGGTGGCTGTGGAGCCGCTATAGATATCTTCCAGTATCTTTACATATGGCTCATCTACACCCTGATTCCGTAATGCCTCCATGACTGCTGAGGTTTCGACTGAATCAAACGCTTTCTCGTAATCAATGAAAGCTATATATAACGGTTGGTTATATTCTGCACATTTCTCTATCACTTGATTGATAGTGTGAATATGGTCTATTGTTGAGTAGCCTTTACGGAATCCTGCCTGGTCCTTTGGTTGACAGAAGTCTAAGGTGTTCCTGATTCTATTTGCGATTACCTTAGTAAATACTTTGAAGGCAACGGACAGTAAGCTGATCGGTCTATAATTTTTCAAGTCTTTGGCGTCCCCTTTCTTATGGATTAGGATTATGTTAGCGTTCTTCCAAGATTCCGGTACGCTCGAGGTTATGAGGCATTGCGTATACAGGGTGGCCAGTTTCTCTAGAACAATCTGACCACCATCCTTCAACAAATCTGCTGTTACCTGATCCTCCCCGGCTGCCTTCCCCCTTTGCATAGCTCCTAAGGCTTTCTTTACTTCTTCTGGCGTTACCTGTGGGATTTCGAATTCCTCTAGGCTATTCTCTCTTCCACTATCGTCGTGGGTGCCACTGGTACTGTATAAATCTCTATAGAACTCCTCAGCCACTTGAACTATCTCATCCATATTAGTAACGATATTGCCGGCTTTGTCTCTTAACGCACACATCTGATTCTTGCCTATTCCTAGTTTCTTCTTCACTGTTTTTAGGCTTCCTCCGTTCCTGAGAGCCTGTTCAATTCTATCCATATTATAGTTCCTGATGTCCGCTGTCTTACGCTTGTTGATTAACTTAGAAAGTTCTGCCAGTTCTATTCTAGCTGTAGGGTTAGAGGCTTTCATACATTGGCGTTTCTTGATCAGATCTTTCGTCTCCTGCGATAGCTTACTGGTTTCCTGTCTAACGGAGTTACCACCGACTTCTATTGCGCACTCCTTAATGGTTCCCATGAGATAGTCGTTCATTGCTTCAACACTAAGGTCCTCTTCCTGAGTTAAAGCCGAATACCTGTTCTGTAGCTTGATCCGGAATTCCTCTAGTTTCCCTCTTACCGCTAACTCATTGATTGGCTTCTTGTGTACCAGTTTCTTCCGTTCCCTCCTCAATTAGGAGCACCTAAAGGCTTTTCTTCCTCTTCCTTCTTGTTTTTTTTTCCTGAGCACGTGACTTATTGTGTGCTACATACACAATTTATTAACGATCGTTTACAATTACAAGAAGCACACGAGCACTACCAAAAGTACCACAGGAGTTTTTGGCAAGCAACACGTTCAGTAACGATCAGCGACTTTTTTCAGTAATCTTGCTGTTTCCGATCGCGCCTGCTTAAGGCGATTTTCTGGACAAACTTGCTCGAAACAACTACTCGCTGACTTTTACGGCATCTCGCGCTGCCACAAGATGGCGTTGCAGGTACCATCACGTTCATCGGCGTGAATTTCTGCAATCTTGCGCCGCCCCATTGTCTGGAGAGCTTTAAGATATTTTCGCCGCCAGAATTTATTTTTGCATAACTCGACGCAGCATTCGCAAATATCGTAGAAGAAACTCAGGTGGCGGGAACGCTACGAAACATTCCCGACATACGATGGGTGTTCGAACAATGAATGTCTCGGGCTGGAACCAGCGTTTCGACAAGCAGATTCGTCTTTGGCAGGGCGAAAGCAACAACTGCTCCCAAGACGAACTACGAGCGCAAATTCAAACGCCAACAAGAAAATTTCTGTTCAGAATGCCTGTTACGCGTAATTAGAAAGAAATCTAATCGCCCTCTATCCGGGGCTTCTAGGCATCGAGTAGTCGCAAGAGCACGTTTTGGAATCTGAATTATGCCTCCGTCATAAATTTACAAATGCAGGTGAACTTTGAATCGCTAGAACCCGCATTTTCCGGATTGTTCGCGTTTGAATTGTATGCAAATAGTGCGCGAGTCCCCTTGTCGTCGAAAGGTACGTTCCGGGCACACGCTTACCCTTTTCGGCTACACACGTAGTTGATCAATACACGCTCACGCCTTGCCTGTGGCTCCACACGCCTTGTCTGAAAGCAACTCTCACCTGGCGTGCACCGTTCCCCGTTGTCGACGTGTCGTTCGGAGCATTCGCACGATGCGTTTCGGCAGCGCATCAAGGGGTCCCGACACTCAACGTCGTGGGAGCACTCTGAAAGCGTAGAAGGGTTGCACAAAAAACGGCGAGCATTACTTGAAAAAAAAATGGACGCGCACGACATGTTCGGCACTACACATGTGCGCGTGTTCTCGTATGCTACAATACTTGACACCGCAACAGGGACATGACCACCTTACACGCATACGGACAGAAAGCAACTACGTGCCGTTGCACTAGTTATGACTCAGGATTCTTTAAATTATGTGACGTCCCTCGCGTTTTCACGATCATGGTACTGTTTATGAAATCGCCTTATAAGTTTAGTGGTTCTGCCTGTGCTGTATCCAGCTTAACAAAAGCAAATCAAAATAGCACCAGTTACTTATCCCGTGCCATAGGAAGATGAAAGTGCGTAAAAAGTGGCCCTATGTTGACAGTCTACTGCCTTGCCGATTCCATACACTAGCGCGTTCCTCAATTATTCCTCATTGATAACCACCTGAACGCTGCGATCACTTCAAGTAGGTCTCACTGAAGTCTCGAGCCAGGTGGCTGATACGGCTATAGAGGTGGCACCAGGCGTGTGTTTATCAGGAGCGAATGTTTCGCGGTCTCGTGATCTCGCCCGAAGTCTCCATCCAGTTGGATGAAGGGGCTTGAGACAAAACGCAAGCGGGAAGCAGCTACAGCGTATACTCGCCTATAGGCATGCAAGTCCCATCAACGTCTCGAAAGCCGTGCGCACACTGACAGGAGCTGCGGAAACAGACCGTGTGCCGACGCTCATGAGAGCACTGGAAGTGACTCTTGCAAGCTGCAAGCAGAACACGAACGAGCACGCGAGTTATCGAGGACGTTATTTTTTCGCTTAGCGCTAAATAACATCGCAGCCCTGCTTTTGCGATCGACTATACACAGGTAGTTTCAGCTTGCCTGTAAATGTATTGCCTTTCGCGGAACACCGGCCTAATGGAGACGTAAACGCGAGCGGTCGGATTGGTGGCGCCGTCTGGTGGCGCAGAGTTTAACCAGAGAGAACAACTAGCTACCGTTGCTGTAGCCATAGTACTTATCTTCTACTTAGCTGCTAATAGTGCATATTTGCGACTGCCACGTCTTCATTACAAGGCAGCTTTCCTTGCTTTTTCTGTGACAAGGACGCCCACGCAACGTGAGAACGTGGCTAAAGCGTTGCGATTCGCGACAAGGCGTCACACGATGTCGCTGCCACTGTGTGACAGCGTAGTGACTGCAGTTCGCGTCTCCAGTAAGCCAGTGTTCCGTTGGGGTTAATAGCGTTTACGCACAAGTTAAACTTATCGATTAGAGGGTTTTAGCGTCGAGTGATAAATGACAAGTTGTATAAACAATGCGCACGGGCGTATACGGGCTTCTTCCGCGACAAGTTACTCTGATGTCTAACGTCATAGTGCCGAGACCAGCCCACCCTACTCGCTTCTATCGAAGTGGCCCTGGTTACACACCCTCAGTCTTTAAAGCAACAAATCAATGGTGAAATCGCACCTATCGCTTAGTCCCATCACCCACTGAGGACAAAGTACGTATTAGCAATCTTTCGTCGTTATTGCTAAGATGGGCTGCGTGTTTTGACGCTCCAGGGCGTAGAGAGAGAAGGCATCGAACTTCGGGGGTGTTTTTATTTCCCCCTAGCAGATGGCGCCACAGCATAGCGATGATGCGTTGGCGATGCGGAACCCCATACACTGCATCCTTGATTTGATGCTAGGCTCAAGCACGACACGGGATGACGGCTCGCCAAGGCACACACAGCAGATCACGTGGCCTGCAACAGAGGGCACGCGCTGACCGCGATGCGCTGTAGCGCCCTCCACAGCACGTCGGAGTCGACGGCACAAACGCGCTTCGATTGTACGCTGCGTAATCGCTATCACAATAAAAACCACCGATATGCTATTCTATCTTAATTCACATGTGACGTCGTAAGCCCGAATACAGCCACACTACAGACAGCAGAAGTAGATCACAATTGCATAAACTCACAGATGACGGGGAAGCCATGTGGCTGTCGATAATCATCGAATAACAGGAAGTCGTCATGCTATATCATTACAGTCAGTCAGTGAAGTGTAAGAACCAGGTGCCAAATTCACAAAGCTTTTCTTTCGTGAGTGTTCTCTGCGAATGGTTTGCAGCCTTCGCTAATAAATCCAGCAAGATTATTGGCTGAAGCTTTCTCCTACGAACAATTCTAGTGGAAAACGTCTTCGTGAATTCAGGCCCAGATCTTTTTTTTTTTTTTCAGCTGCATATTATGATCAGAGACGAGGCAAAAAAAAAAAAACTGAAGGAAAGCGCGATGCAAACGCCCGTTAGAGATCGTGGTAATGAATATCACTATTAACAGTACGTTACTGAAATTACCGCGGTGCCAGCATCTGCCGTTTCTCAAGTCGCTTCCCGTGGGACAACGGCAAGTAGAATCCACGCATGTGGTCCCGGGATTCCTTGCGCAGTCGTCATTTTTCCCACAACCTGGGCGAAAGTAGAGCCGCCGCTCGAGCCTTAGGCTGAATATGCCCGAGCACTCCGAAATAACGTCTACATACGCGAATGATCCATTTAAATATTGTTCACCAACCAACACGCAGTTGAAGAAAAAGCTAAAGAGAAAACTTATTTGAGCGTAGTAAATTACGCTTCTACAATACAACAATATCTACTCTTGCGGTGAGTGCCCGCATGGCAATCGAGAAAACATGCAAGATGCAAAAAGACAATAAGTAGCGACGACGCCTTGAAGTCCCGGCACCAACTCTCTGTGACGTGATAGATTCTGACGGTGTCGGCTTCGGTTTAGAGAATTTTATATTGGTCAAGATGGACCCCTACACATCGTACTCTAAAAGAGCCAAAGACTTAACTTAGCAAGTTTCGGGAACTTTTCCTGCGCCACAGCATGTGAAAGTACTTTGAAATCTGTGGCGTCACGCTGACGTACGAGCACTTAGCTTTCAGTGCTAAATTGAAAAGAAAAATGGCCCTTTTGAGGTTTATTTTATGTTCTAATAATCAATCCTTCACCGCGAAATCAACAAAAATTGAGTTTTGAAGGAATACGCGCTCTCAGTATGAACCAATTTATTGTTTCTCTTTAGTGTTCCTTTAAAAAAAAGAAAGGTATTAGTTCTTAGACCGATCGTTTTTGAAAGTGTTCATTCTATTTACGACGCAAAAACATGCAGATCAATCTAGTTCTTACTTCGAATGTGGGGTAGATTTTTGTCCCCATTGTTAGGGTTCAAATTTTATGCCCGTTTCCGCTTAACTTCTGAAAGTATTTGCGAATTGACTGTTACGCACATTTCTCAATGTAGTGCATAGTGGCTTGTGTACGATTCAAGAAATCCAATAAAACCAATTTCATTTCTTTGTCGACCATACAGAGCTGTTGTTCTGTAGGACACACATAAAACCTGACGCTCGAAAAAGCGTTTTTCGAAATACACTTTTGATTTCGCCATTTACTATTTACATCACTACATTGCCCGAGCAATTCGCATTTATTACCTGATTGAAGATTGAAGAGAGCCTAATTGCTATAATTTCTTTAGTGAACTATGAGTGCTTGAAAGTGTATCAAACCAAGCCGCTGAAAGTAACGTCACAACAAAGTTTGAAGCCACAAGCAGTAAGATCAGACAAATCCACATATGCTAGCCGTCATTCCCATTGCAGCCAAACAAAAGCAAAGCAAGAGTTCCCTCTAAACTCGCGGACAACTTTCTGTGGCTATGAAGGGAAAGCTACGGAGGCAAAGCGCGCACAAGTGAGAGCGCTTCTGAAGAGAGTCCCGCGTGTTCATCCACGTTAGTTTAAGCTGAGAAGAGAAAACATAAACACCCTATTAGCGACAGTCAAATAAGACAATACACACCACTGAACGTAAAAGTTTACTTATTTTGCGGCTTCTCCCTTTCGCGACAGGGCAAACGCGAAACCGTCGCACGTGGAAGCTGCGTCGATTCGGCGTCTGTTCTGAGCCACCAAAAGCATTGTTAAGCGCTGCCGGACTACTTGGCGCAGTAACACATGTGCAGCAGTCACGCGCCCGTAGCTTAGGCACACAAAGTTTTCCGCGAGTACAGTAATTTCTGCAGCAAACTCCCCCGATTATCCTGCCCCCGAAAGAAGCTCTTGCACTACTTTGTAAAAGATCTCCCTATACATAGTACGCACGTGACGTCACATCCGCTGCTGTCATCCGCTTCCTCCACCTGCCGCCATCTTGGAGAACCTTATCAACAGGAGCGGGCCTAGGCCTATAGTCACTGTACCTATAGGTTCCCCAACATGGCGCCGCCGCAAACCGGAAGTCGCGGAGTATCCTTGAATGACGTACGTGCATACTATGTACAAACAACGATAGCGACATCCGCTGAACTCACGCTTCCGCGAAAGGCGTTTATTTTTTTTCCCCTCACCGACAACAATGCAGGTGCCGTTGGCGTCGAGTGCAAACGAACACCGACACTGCCGTTCCATGCAGAGCCCGTTGACGCCCCGGCAGTCGCCGTCCTCGTGGCAAGGCATGCCGACAGCGAGGCGTGCTGCGTCAAGGGAGAAAGGGTCACAAGGTTGCCTCGGTCTGTGGCGCGGCGTCTTTTGGTTGCGAACTTCAGCCTTATACAGAGACACGGAACTTTCGGCTGTCGTCTTCTTAAACTTTGTTAACTAGACCTACTTGAACGCCGCTACTTGAGTCTGTGGCGCGGCGTCTTTTGGTTGCGAACTTCAGCCTTATACAGAGACACGAAACTTTCGGCTGTCGTCTTCTTAAACTTTGTTAACTAGACCTACTTGAACGCCGCTACTTGAGTCTGTGGCGCGGCGTCTTTTGGTTGCGAACTTCAGCCTTATACAGAGACACGGAACTTTCGGATGTCGTCTTCTTAAACTTTGTTAACTAGACCTCGAAACCCCGCTACTTGAATGGCGGATAGTATTAATAATTGGTCATGATGTCTGTATGTGATAGACGATAAGAAAGGAACAGGTATGAGTAGGTTCGTACCTGACAAGTACTAGAGCCCACGAGCTGCTCTTGTCGAGATCACGAAACGAAGCGCCCGCTCGATAGAAGCTGCGCTTTCGGGTTTGGTAAGTACAGGTCTTTAATTTCAAAAATAATAGCAAAGATTAGTGAAGGTAGGTTAATTATCTATCGGCTGCTAGAATAGAGACTAGGCGTAATCCAAATTATCAAAGAAGTAAAATACAAACAGCGATGCTGGTGCACAGCACATTTTCTATGCATGCAGATGGCGACTGCATGTACATCGCCTTTATTAAAAAGAAAATTGTCAATGAACACTTTCATGCTGTCGGTCGGGTCGGCTTATTACGCTGGGGAAATCCAAAAGTGCGCCAACACATGTAACACCGCCAGGACTGACGACAACGCTGCTGTTCACCATGTCCTTGTTTCGGTATCGTGGAAATACTAGCGTGAATGTTATTTGACCTGACTCTGTACCAAATAACGGAACTGCCGCACTTACGTACGACATCTTTAAGCAGACCCTACGTAAACAACACAGATCAGTATCCAAGACTTAAAACACATATGACTTAACATATTAAACCTGCCTCCTGAAATCAGAACGCAGGTGAAGTTTTTCCACTGCACTTACCGAACGCCACAAGCTTCACTACGAGACATTATGACTTATGAGACATTAAGTTTTCTGCCGAAGCCCGAAACCGCTACGCCCAAGGTGACAACGTTTTCAGAACGCCACTCACGGACCACGACGAGATTCAGCATAACGGACTTGGTCAGGGGCGGCCGGCTGTGCAGAGTCACCTGCACGAACACTGCCAGCGGTCGGCCGACCTCCCACAGGACGAGGCTCCCCTCGTGCCGATGGACCGCGGACTTGGACGAGAAGGACACGGGGCGCCTCCACGGCTCCTCCCCGGAGACCTGCGTCGACGTTGGACGCGCGGGCGACACTGCGCGGCCTTGCGGCAGCGTTCGTCGCGACTTTGCGTGCTATGTGTATAATCTTAACGGTCACTGCACAACTGTACGAAAACGCGGGCGCCGTCGAAACAAAGCAAGCAGTGCGGTCACTGATGTCTTACTCCGCGAGTTTCGCAGTGCCTTTGTTTTGTACGACGCTTTATGCGAAAAAAAAAAAGACTATTTTTATTTAGGAGAAACACAATTTGGGGGACGCGAGGCTACGGCGAATTCCGTAATGTTTGTGCCCCTTCGTGCCACCAATATGCGACGTAATATGGCTTCGTCGCGAGAACGCGGGCTCAACCGTGACCTATGCTGGCAGAAATGTGTCACTCCGCTCGATCCGTGGTAAATAAGGCTAAGATGTGTGATGCCTTCTGCATAATAATTACGTCATACCTTGCGACCCAACAGTGTGAAGCTTAAGGTTACATATAGTCAGATGGCGCATACCAACATTTTGCGTCTATATGGGACGCACAACTCTTTCATTGCGAATGTGATCAGTAAGAGCAGCCTCTCAGGACTTCGTAGCGTCACCCGCTAAGCACAAAATGGAGTGCACTGACCAAGCTAGTCGCCCCCACCACCCCACCCCGCCTCCCCCCAGAAGCTTTACCTGTTCCAGTAAAGTTGCGTCCGCGCTGACTCCGTAGCGATAACGCAGGACTAAAGTGTCGCGTGACACCACCAGAACGCGGTCTCCGTCTTCGTAATGACTCCCGAATTCATCCAAGACTTCGAGCTCAACTTTGGAAGGTCCTGAAACGAAACAAAGCTCACGGTCGACATCAACGAGAGCGCCGTTAAAGAAACGTTTAATGATGCAACGTGCGAGCGTAAGCGACAAGAATCAAGCGATTCGAGTGGATAGATTTATAACAACGGTTATTTGAAGCCAAGCACAATGAAGTCAAGGAACGCATAGTATAAATTGACTGCTTATAATTGAAGAGAAGTTATGAATGATAGATAAACAATAAGCTCCATATTCTTTCATGGTTAACAGCATTAATGTATCTACAGATAACGGCTGTTTTCCATTATTTACAAGCATTGAAGCCGGTATACGTTGGTGTTTAGGAAGACACTCTGAAGCCCATTTATTTTACAAAATTGCGCGGCACTTCGCGATACCTTCTCTGACCCATATATATATATATATATATATATATATATATATATATATATATATATATATATATTGCGTGTTACGACATGGCGTACTGCGTAAGTTTGGTTGCAATGTTGGGACCTACCCGAGGAGTCACTGCACCTCCATATGCCTTCTATGGCGTGCATTCCAAAAGGGCAGCGACAGACCGACGTGCATTTGTCGTTGGCAACTGCGGAATTGCAACGCCAGCCATCCGCACAGGCCGGAAGGACAGCTGCGACACAGGGAATAAAGGAAGTAATTATTGAACGCATGCCGCGATGCCAGTTTGAGTTTCAACTAGAGCCAGCGTGAAAAAATTCAGGCTATAAATCCCGTTTATAATCTCGAGGAGCTCTCTTGAAAACTCAGCTGTCAGATCACGAGTCGAACAAAGAAAATGTCAGAATCTGCCCGAAAGATTGATTAGACTAGACATGTGCGCCAGACACTGTCAAAGCTGAGAGAGAGAGAGAGAGAGAGAGATAGATAGAGATAGATAGATAGATAGATAGATAGATAGATAGATAGATAGATAGATAGATAGATAGATAGATAGATAGATAGATAGATAGAGAGAGAGAGAGAGAGAGAGAGAGAGAGAGAATACTTGGTCTAATGATCTTAACTCTACACAACATCCTTGGGAAACGCCCTTCACGATCTTACACCATTGCAGCTAAACCTGCGCTCACTTTGTTACCGATAAGCTGAACAGAATAGCACATTTGCTCTAGGCAGTAACTCCGGAATCCTAATAAAAACCTGCCTTCGTTTATCTTCATAACAATCAGTGAATGCCATTAAACCGGAAGTTCCTTTGAAGAGCTTACTCACTCGCTAAAGAAACAGCAGAAAACGTATGAGATCCTCAGGCTGTACCTGGACGCCTCAAGTGCGTTAGTGTTGTGCTCCTCATCATTCGATGATTATCCATCGACCTCTATCCATGGACTCCCGTGAGCTTTTTCAGTCTTCCACCTGTTACTCCCTTTGGTTACCTCTTCTTTTCTTTCACTCCGCCTATTATGCGACATTTGAGCTCCCACCACGTAACTGCTCACGCTCCTCTTACACATCTCGTATTCTCTCCGCTCGCGTCAACTACCGCTCAGGTAATCACTTGACACCTGTCATGAAGGCCCTGAACGGTCTTGCATAATGCTGACACATTACAACAATTCCACCAGCGACTTCGTTGTCGGCGTGATAACTGAGCGCGAACGTAACAGCGCCGCAAAAGTTAGAGTGGCGCCTCCACATTTCAGCCGTACGGCCACCATAACTCACTTCCGACGACGGTGACTCCGCCGCCGCTTCCGTCCGAATGGGCTGCGGCCGCGGCCGACGTGCGGTTTCGAACCATGGCGACGCAGGCGTAGCGTCCGTCGGGCTGAGCGGCCATGTTGTCGAACAGCGCCGCCCTGGTGAGTGTCACGTGAGTGCCGTTAGAGGCCGGGACCACGACTGCGTCCACGCGCTCCAGGACGTCTTCACGCAGACAGCACACCTGCGTGGATAAAGAGCTAGCTGGTGTGTATAGTGCAGGGGGTGTCCTGTCTTTGAGAAGATGGGGAGCCGTGTACATTTATTCGACACAGAAGTTCCAAGCGCACGACGCTACCTAAGATTAAGGTCAAGAATAACTTGCAGGATAAACGTACTCTGTTTAACGAACAAGCAAAATACAACGAGAAGCCACATGAGCGTCTTTACTACGTGTGTTCCCCAGACTATTAATTTAAGAAGCTCGACGTCTGCCAATAAAGTAAGCTTAAACTCTACACAATTCGATCCCATGGCATCGCAACTGTGCTCACGCTTGGCAGGCGGGACACGTGGTAGTGGCCAAGCACACGCGAAAGCTAGGCGTGCAAGAAAGTAGCGTCGAATCACACTTGAAAGCGTTGTACTGGGTCGTCCACGTTTACTGAAAAGACGTCATCAGTATTCAATCAGGCATAACTTCAACGTGTCTTCTACACCACGGAGGAAATGTGCCTGGTACGACGCACAATAATGATGTCGATAAATGAAATACTAGTTCTCTAAAATTTTTGCTAAAAATTAGCTTCTATACACTCTCAAATATTTACTGTGGCCCTAAAAGCGGCCCCTAAAACTGTATCCCTAAAGTGGCCGCTAAAATGACGCCCCTAAAATGTCGCCCCTGAAAAACTCTAACAGTGGTCGACCTTGTTACAGATTTCGTTACAGATTGCACGCCCTGGAAGCGTACTTACTCTGCGTGATAAACTCACACATATTTTCAAGCGTGCAAGAAAGTTACACAAAATCCGATTTTCTCAGCGTAGACAGGTTTAATATTATAGCGTTTAAGGGTTGCCACGCGGCATAAGCTCAGTATGAAATTAAGCATAAGCATGCAGGCGCATTTTATGCAAGCACTGCAACAGTGACTTATACAATGTGTTCTCTATAATCCATCCTTCATAGTCTTCAGCTTTATCACTCTTCTATTTCCCACCTGTAGTACTTTCATTACTATATTTCAGGCGCCACATGGCCAGTCATAAACTGTGGACACAAACTAACCAAAGAAGTCGCCACAGGCACGGGTGAGCAATAGAGCGATGCAGTGCTGCACTGCTGATGCAATAGCGCAGGGTGCACCGAACTGACGTTTCCGCTGCAGTTTTCGCAATCTGAAATTCTCTTAGTGGTCTCCTTGGAAACATTACAAGGTTACAGACCTACCAAATCTCGAGCACCTTATGTTTATTATTACGAAAGAAAGTAGCCGCACGATATATTTAAAGGCGAAGCAGCGTCGCCCACGGTAGACAGACTCTTGCGGCAAATTTGGGTTTAGTTCTTCGCGGCGCAGGCATTCTACTCCTAAGCCACAAAAGGAAATAAGAAATAATTCGATTGCGTACAAAATGCACACGCAGAAAGGCGCCGTGCGTGGTAAGTCTGTTCATGTGTTCAGACAGCATCAAGGCGTAACGACTTCACAATCGTGACGCGTACTATTCAGCGAACTATCGAACAGCAATACCACGCGTAACAACTAATAGATATGTTATCCTTGAGCTAGGTCAATTATAGCACATTTCCCAATCAACCACAACATCGAAGATGTGCTGAGGCGAAACGACTGAAGTTGTTAGAGTAGTCATAATGGCGGTCAGCACACTACGCAAGACGGGGCATTTTGCCGTAATCGTTCTGATAAAATACAGCGTGATCAAAGGTCCTTACAAACTAGGTGGCGTGACAACCTCTAATTAAAAAAGAAACGCCCATAACAGCTAGTCACTTATGAGTGGTGAATGCGAAAGCATTAATATACAATTGAACGCCGATGAGTGGTCAATCGAGTTTTGCGCTGCGAGTAACGTACCGTAGCGGTACGCACTGCCCGAGCCAGTAAACAGCAGCAGCCTGCGGTGCCAACGCCCCATGGCGCGGACGCCCTGAGCGACGAGACCGAGGAAGCAGCAGCGGCCACCAAGGCCGGCAGGCGCGCTCAGCAGCTAAGCCCAATGGGGGTGAGAAAGAGAGATACGGACCGCGGGCCAGCTTCCGGGAACGAGATCGAGGGTGACGTGGCGTCGCGGCGGTGCCCTTTCGTCTTGCGCAACACCTGGCGCACTATGGGAGAGGTCGGGTGTCCCCTTCCGCCCGCTCTGCTCCGTCCAGGCGCGTCCGTGATGTGTCGCCGCAGCCAATGGGAATTTAGGTGCCATTTTGCTGCTACAGATTACAGACGACGGCTTTCTCGCTCAATGGGCCATTTGGCACTTTCGCATCAAAATCAACAACAGTTCTGAATGAAGCAACTAGCAATAGTTCAACATACTCAAAGGCACGCATAAGTTAGAGGAAAAAACTGCATGATAGCTTTTACGGGATGCATAGAACCAACAAGATCAGTCCTTGCAAGCCTCAACAGCTATTGACACACAACACGATGCACTCGTACAGTCGTGCCCCCTTGTAACAGCAACACGGTAAAGAAGCGGCTAATGGTAGAGGCGGCAAGCTGCATTCAGAACCTAAGCAAAATGCATTTCAGCCGCCTACTGCACTGCGGACAAACCGAACCACAACATGGGCATAGGCCGTGATCAACATCGTCGCTTACCCGTGCAAACATGATCGAGCACAACAACCAACGAGCCAAAGAAAGGAAGAAAGAAAGCAAGAAAGAAAGAAAGCGTGAGAACAAGAATTTTCGCACCGAACGGCGGCGATCCATTGTTACCGTTGCTCCCGCTAATAAAGCCTTGCGAGAATGATTACAATCGTGACACGGGCAAGTTTTTGCAGGTGATTGAGCACCCCATCAGGCGACAATTGTTCTTTAACATGCCTTAAACCTTCGGCCACCACACGCATGCGACGGATGTTGCTTATACCACTCCGAAAGCGTGAATCAACCGGAGAAGCACGAGCAACGGCAGAAAACTACGGCGGACGGCAGCCTCCTTTCCCGAGTGTGCTTAGCAAGCCCACCACCAGTGGCGCGCCCATCTGCGCGCATTTAGCGTGTACGCAGGAGGAGCCGACAGACCTGCACGTCCCTCTCGGCTTCCGCTCGCAGCCTCTGCGCGGGTCCCATGGAGTTGCCGCTGGAGCTGCAGACGATGAGGCCAGGGCGCAGGGCAGCGATCGCTTGCTCCAGGTTTTCCTCTCCTTGCCCTTCGACGAAGAATACTGCACCAAGAAGCGAGTATATCTATCATTCTTCCGGTTCACTCTTGTACTGCAATTCATTCACGACGGTGCGACAAACTGTTCGATACTATTTCATTTCACCGCTGCTGCTTGCGGCTGTTTGCTTGCACTCGTGAGCAATATGACAGGAAACACCTAATTCCTTCTTTGGGAACAATTACTTCTGATATGTAGATTCCAATGTGACATCTTAATGTGCAGAAGTAGCTTTCCTGCTGCCCATTTACTCTCGCCAAATATTTCTATGTGGGTATTTTTGTTTAAATACTAAGGCCGGTTCAAATCATTTAGGTTGTCCTACTTCATATTGTCCGCTTGCTGTACAACAGACTTATAAGCGAAAATTTTTGAAACGTTTCATTAACGATGATTTACTTTTAGACACCGGAGGTAATCGATTCCAAACATGGGAGAGCCGAGACTGACAAAACACAGATTGTTTTTACAAAGATCCCAGTGACTTTTTTAGCGACATTGGTGTTGCCGATTTGGCACGGTACAGGAACTGGCCTGAATATACATGCTGGAAGTAAGTGCCCTTCTGGTGTCCATTCTCCATTGGAAAAATTCCACGGGCATGGTCGGAGACTGCTGAGTTAATCTTTCTCGCTAGCAAAAATTTTCGCGAAGCGACGCAACAGTCGTAAGTTGTATAATGAGCCCAATTCCTAAACATTACGTAAAATTGGGGGGAGTCTGAAGGTGTGTGTGTGTATATATATATATATATATATATATATATATATATATATATATATATATATATATATATATATATATATATATATATATATATATATATGCATGCGCGTGCGTGCGTGTATTATATATATATATATATATATATCGAGAGAGAGAGAGAGAGAGAGAGATGGTGAATACAAGAGCCCGACAGATTCTAAGTCGACGCCCAGGTCGGTGCGCTTCTCCGAGAGATAGCAGCTTGCATGCAAATGCTTGCAACGTGACGACGAGCCGTAGCGTGAACAGACGTCTTGGCTACGCGCGTGGCAACATGCTGGACGGAGACGGCACCGAAGCAAAATTCTTGCGCGTTCGAACAACCTTTCAAGACACTTTGAAGAGGTAAACGATGAGACTACCAGCTCTAATCTTACCAGCCGTGAGCAGAAACGTGGCAAGCTGGAATTCCCTGTAGCAGCAGCCCATCCCAGCGTCCGAGTAATGCAACTTCTTCTTCTTCCAGTTGTCTGTTGTGCGAATTATGACAGCCACACACGAACGAGGCCCATTCGCGAAACCGGTGTCATGACAAAACGAACCAAGTTGTTCGCTTTTCAATAATACGGGAAGCCACAACGTTTAACATCGTTCTTTGTTCTCATTTTTCCTTTGTCAAATAATCGTGCCCTAAGTTCTCAAGGCATGTCGTTTAGCTTAGATAAAGCTAAACAACGCATCCGACGCTTTAGTACTTGTTGAATGAAGCGCGATACTATACATCTGAATAAAGTAACTTTACACGGTACATCGGATTGATTATTATTTAGTTAAGTATAAGATATTACAGCCACAAAGTCAGTACTACGCAGGAACGGCATAACGTTAATGTAACAAACAGAATGTAGCAAAAATACAGCCTTTGTCAAATTATACGGGCAATAGTTTCGAACTTTCGCCATACATGCCGTTCGGCTGCTTGGTACGGTTTTTGTTGCGTTGCTGACGCTCCAGGCCTCTTATGAGACTTCTTTTTTATTTCCCAGGGCGCTGTAACTTACTGCATGCCACAGCAACTGTGTTAAATAGCCTGTATAGTAGGCTTGGTAACCGCCGGCAGCGTAAGCCCGCACGATTTTGACAAATACAGCACGTCAACATGATGAAGTGCCATCTCCTCGAGGATTATGCAGGTACCATTAGTGCAGCCTCATGGAAGGGTATAGTCGGCGCCGTTCCTCTACTGACGCCAATGTCCGGGACTCGATTCCCTGCTACCGTAGCCGGATGTCGGCTCAAGATCGGCGGCTCAAAATAAGGGACAAACTCTGCACTGAGGCCTCTCTCATAACATTTGTAGTGCTTGCAAACGTTAAACGGAACAAACCCGCCTATATTAATACCACAGCAAGTGCCAAATATAGCACAATAATAATTACGATACATAAGCAGTAACTATTAGGAAATTAGCAAATGGTTACGATTAGTACGTTGTGCCGTACGTTCGGCGCCAACACAAGTGAAATGTACATGTTAAAAAAATAACATCGAATTATGTTTCTCCTTTCTCTCTTCTCTTTTGCATGGCGTAAGTGAAGCAAGAGCAGCGATGATGTTGTTCGATACCGCCGATATGTAATTACTGCACAATCCTTGTAACGTCGCATCGGTTTGCCATTACCGTGCTCCATATACCAGGATGACTACGCAAAAATAGCCCAACAAATTATTAAGAAGACGAATTGCGGTGAAGCGTTTTCACTGCATAATGGCTCTTTAATAGCGTCCGGGGAAGTAAACGATCACTCTTTTCAGTTTCAGAAAAAGTGCGCTGTGTAATCATCCCTCGGGATCAATACTGGGTAGGTGCCAGATACCGCGTGCCATCTCCGTCTCAACCGGAGGTCGTCAAATCGCGATTATTGGATTACCGAAAAAAAATACAGAGAGAAAAGAAAGAAAGGGCAACATGTTCCTCATCATTAAGGCAAAACATTTTAGTCGGACATTTTTCTGTATTAGATTGAATATCGCCATTACGAATAGCCTGTCTTTTGGAGCCTCTTCTTGAGGACATTGTAAGAGGGATGTCTGCGCAGCTGTTAGGCATTTAACTGGATGAGGACGGTTTTCTTTTTAACTCCTAAACCGTTGCCTTTCTTTACTTTTTTTTATCCTCACGAAATTTTTTCGTCCGTGTTTTGTTTGATATTTTACTGCCTGTCTTGATAACTCATCCGATTCTTCGTCAATCCCCAGTAGTGGGTGTGAGCCATTCATAAATGCAAACCGACCGACCGACCGACCGACCGACCGACCGACCGACCGACCGACCGACCGACCGACCGACCGACCGACCGACCGACCGACCGACCGACCGACCGACCGACCGACCGACCGACCGACCGACCGACCGACCGACCGACCGACCGACCGACCGACCGACCGACCGACCGACCGACCGACCGACCGACCGACCGACCGACCGACCGACCGACCGACCGACCGACCGACCGACCGACCGACCGACCGACCGACCGACCGACCGACCGACCGACCGACCGACCGACCGACCGACCGACCGACCGACCGACCGACCGACCGACCGACCGACCGACCGACCGACCGACCGACCGACCGACCGACCGACCGACCGACCGACCGACCGACCGACCGACCGACCGACCGACCGACCGACCGACCGACCGACCGACCGACCGACCGACCGACCGACCGACCGACCGACCGACCGACCGACCGACCGACCGACCTGACCTGACCTGACCTGACCTGACCTGACCGACCGACCGACCGACCGACCGACCGACCGACCAGACAAACGACCAAACAACCAACGAAACAAACTAAAGCCTGCTCGGCTGACCGTTACACTTTCGTCTTTGATATTGTGGAGGCCTTCGCATTGGTTAAGTGCAATAAGTACGACGAAGCAAACAAAACCTGCAGCACTTCCGCAATCAGAAATGCGGAGGTTCGCATGGTAGCCTCCTTATAGGCTACCATGCGAGCGCTACATGCGAGGGCGACATACGGAGGTATCATGGTAGGCTCCGTAGGCTCTGACTCAGCCTAGGAGCCTCTCACTCCTAGGCGGAGTGAGAGGCTCCATCAGCTAGGACAATGCCCGCCGCAGTAGCTTACTGGCTATGGCGTTGCGTTGTTTTGCTCGAGGTCGCGCGTTCGATCCCGGCCTCGGTGGCCATATTTCGATCTCAGCTAAATGGGAAAACACTCGAGTATTCAGATTTATGTGCACGTTAAGAGGGCTCGCCCTGCACCTTCGACTCAATATTGGAGGACAGTTCAAGGACTTTAAGGACGCCAAAAGCGTAAATTCAAGGAGGGCGAAACAATTTCTACAGATACATACCTTGAGAAATAGCGCAATTTCCTTCTCGCTTGCGATTTCTCGCAGCTAAGCAGCTGCTGAGTTGTACACACTCTTCAAACTCTTCAAGTCGCTTTTGTAAGTCGATTGGAATCGTATTAATCACCATCTGGCATGATGGTTAGTAGCGTACGACTTCAGCAAAAAATAGCGGTCGTATTACACCCAAATGGCTGAAACGTATTTTCCACCAGGTATTTCTTGGACCTAGAGCTCGAAAATGGAGTCATAACGCCTGCGGTGCGAACCAACTAGCGAAACAAGAAAATGGCCGCATAGTTTGGTCGCTTGATTCGGCTTTGTCTGGCTCCACGATGGCAACGGGAACTTAAAACAATTCTGACGTTGGCGTCTGTGGACACGAGACATTGGAATCGTTTAGCGACAGCCTCAAAAGACAAGGTATCCACGACAGTTTCTCGATAGAAGTGTCCGTGCAGAGCCCCTATGCACAGTTTCTTACTTCCAACATCTAAACGTAGCCGTAAACTACCCTGTTTTCAAGGAATTCAAAGGGCAGATTTATTCCCAATGCAAATTACGGGCCCTCGCGTCTTTTTCCTGCCAATTTCAAGGGTTTTCAGGGATTTTAGACAGGTGTACAAACCCTGCGTTAACGCACCTCGGGTGGTCAAAGTTAACACGAGCCGGCCACTACGGCGTGCCTCATAATCAGATCGTGATATTGGCACGTAAAACCCAGATATCCATATTCATTTATCTCGGTCTGCCACGCATTTAGACGCACCTTATAGTTCTCGTCGTGTCATTATAGACGATTTGGACCGGAACACCGCTTCTCTAAAGCAAGTAAAGAAAAAAACCAAAACAAAAATAATATAAAAGAAACAAAGAAAGCAACGTCACGAACTGTCCCGAAATTGCGAGCTTCAGGTGAACACTATGGGGCAACGCTCAATCACAATAAAGACGCGAAGAATTCTTTCCAAGCGTCACTGTCAAGCCATCGTGGCAAAATACTTTGCCTACTCGCCCAGATGATGAACAGCAAACTTCCCAATTTCAGCTTTGGCACAATACCGACGCGCCGGTACGTCAGTCTGACTTAACGGACATGAAAGAATCCCCTCGCCTATGTGCTGCGTTGAAGCAAAAAGAAAAAATAAAAGAAATGATATCGCAACTTAGGCGAGGAGGTCTTCTCGTTTCAGAATGCAATGCGATATTTTTTTTTATCAATAAACAATGATCTGTAGAGGCGCCGACTAAGTCATAGTGCGTGACGCCGCGAGAATCTCGAGCGAGAACTTACCAGGCGCGTCCTTACCTGTATTTCCCTTCCGCGAAGTTTCCGTTTGAGCAAGCTTCCGAGCGCGGTAACAGTGACATTTTCATTATTTTAAAAAGACAATTCACAAGTTTAAACCTTATTAACTCCGCTTCATACTTGGCGCGCAACGCTTCGAAGGTTAGAGAGACCTCTCTCACTGCTTGCATTGGCGACCAGAAGATAGTATGGCACATGTGAAACAGATATAGGCATCTGTCCTGCAATTCGAGGTAACCTGAAGTCTGATTACTTTGTACCGCGAGGTATTGCGTAATAATTATGTGGAAAGTATCGGACTCCGGCCTGCAAAAACTATACACAGGAACGGAAGCCTACAATCTCGCGAGCCCACTGCTTCGCCGACTTAAACGAAACGAAAATGCATATTTATAATGAGTCGCTAAGGAAGCCCTCGTTCAGGACAAAATTGCTTCTTCGAAAAAGGGTGAGGCTTCGAAGTTCGAACGTGGTAGCGCAACCATCACTTCACGTTTACTCGGTTGTCAAGCTTACCGAATCCCCAGTTCTTGAATTAGCGAATGGCATTCTTGGAATTCGTGAACCGGTTTCTTTCCGGCTGCCTAATCAAAGCAAAAGATGTGGACCAGATTCCAAGATAGTGCAGTCTAAAAAGAAAGAAAGTGGGCCAAGTCTGAGGTCAGTTTCGTAAAAATAAAAAAATGCGAGTCGTTCCCACGGGTATGTCCTTGTGTATTTGCACCAGCCGGGTTACTTCCCGCTCTTCACTGAACCTCCTTGATGTCAACCTTGGAGTAGCTGCGTGTGCGCCACTGAGTGCAGCTTAGCGGCAGCGCCGCTAGATGGCCTTACCTGCCCGATACACCGATACAAGCGCGACGCGTTTCGGCGACTAGCGATACTTGCGTATCCAGAATAGATGAGTTCGGCCCGAATAAGAAAGAAAAAAAGAGAAAAACTGACATGTTTTTCATTAAAAAAGTGCAATAGGTAAACATAATCCTGCTACTTTGATTTTGTCTCTCTTTAATACATCAAGAAAGTTTGAGCAGCAAACTTTTCTCAGCACCACTTACCGCACGCTTCTCATTATTTCCAGCATGCAACTTTTTTAGGTGTATATAACGTTTTCTTTCGTCATGTGCGCACGCCTGCGGACACTAAAAAAAACTCGGCTTTAAACATTTTTAACGTTTCTTTTCGTTCTTATCGAGCGCGAGCGCGCATAGAGCCGTGGAGCAGGCTTCCGCAGGCCGACATCAGCGTGGCCCGTAAAACGGAGACGTGTTCAGCCTGGTGTGAAGACCTCTATATGAAAACGCAAGCTTTTTATAGTGCTACGCAGCCTAGAAGAGGACGGAATTAAATACATGTACCAAGCGTGACAGCGAGGGCACGGAACACGCTGCATTTGTGACCCGGGCCCATCCATCATGTCGGACTTTATATTTATAGTTCGCAAAAGAAAAAAAGTTACATAAATAAGAAAACAAAAACAAAACACAAGCAACTACTTGCTTTTGTTGCCACATTCTGTCCCTCTTTCCCTCTCTAATTTTCCCAGGCACAAGTTTTCACTTTGTCATCCCGGCGTGCTTCCGCGCACCGGATTTCTTGTATTCTCTCTGTTGCTTTTGTTCTCTCTCTCTCTCTCTCTCTCTCTTGTTTTTTTTTAATAATAATATTTGGGGTTTTACGTGCCAAAACCACTTTCTGATTATGAGGCACGTTTTTCTTTTCTTTTTTTAACGGCAGCGCTATTCTACACAGGCGCACAACGCAAATGCAGCATACGTGGATTTAATGCGGAAACATAACTTTCGTAATTTATGCATCTTACTTTATGCAGCTTGTCCTGCGTGACAGACAGCGAAGTTCATTTGATATTAGCAACTTTGTCTGAAGAAGGTGGCCGTTATACTCGCACGACACATTGCAGCAGCCTGACGTGAGCTAATTACCAGGCCAAAGTTCAACAAATCAACTTTCGATTCAATTATTCGAGTTTTTTCGTACATTGATCCCCTCGTCGTGTTTAACAACCCGAGAAATGGTGCAGTGCGTTGCAGTAGTCGGCACACGGCACTTTACATTCACTGCAGTCGGCAACAATTTTCCTTCTCTTCATTTTTCCTTTATTTATTCAATTGTCCGATTAAACAATATATTACTACTACTTCAATATGAGGGGCGCCATCTCTGGGGACTCGAGATTAATTTTGACCATCGGGGGTCCTTTGGTTGGTGTTGAAAGCGGCACCAGCGTTTTCCCATTCCGCCTCCATCGATGCGCCACGGCACGGCAAACGAACCTCCGACCTGGCAATCAGCCGCAGCCACTGAGCCATAGCTGGTGGGTACAGAATTCTTACACTATTGATGTCTTCTTCTTTTTTCTCGCTGAGTATGCTTAGCGATATTACATAGAATAATAACATAATAACATATAATAATAACAAATAACGATAACAAATAACATTAATAACGCAAACTAACGGTGAGGAGAGGTCAAGGGAAGAGGTGAGTAGCGATAATGCATCGTTGCTTCTTTTCTAAGGAATTTTGGATTTGTGAAACACGTGATTTCGTCTCGCTTCTCTTTACTGCTGTCTGATATCATTCACACATTTGCTTTGTTTCTGCATTAACAACGAACGTTTTATCTTTATCTATTGTACAACTGCTAAGCGCTTGATTACATTGTATTTTCCTTGAACGGCTATGTCGCAGCCGTTATTATTATTATTATTATTATTATTATTATTATTATTATTATTATTATTTGTAGTAGTAGTAGTAGTAGTAGTAGTAGTAGTAGTAGTAGTAGTAGTAGTAGTAGTAGTAGTAGTATTTCTGTCTAATACCTCGTATCAGAAAAGGGCAGTACTTCTGAATAAATAAATAACTCAATAAGAAAAGTCGCATTTCGGACCGGAACTCTAAACACTGATTGCAACAGCAACTTATCTGACAGCTCGACGCAGTAAAGTTAGTACTTTCATTGGCCGTATGAACTGCTGCAAACATTTCCTTACTAATTAAATTAACAAGCACGGCGTCAAGCGCGCACGGACGCACATGGAAGCATCTCACTCGATGACCGCGGACACTCGCTGTCAGAACGCTGGCTGTTGTATAGAGCCGCAGCAGCGGGGATCGAATTGCCCTTCGTGCTTCCCCTCGCTTCAACGCCAACCAGGCGCACGAGAGCACAGCGCACACTGAGCCATCAGCTACCTCGCGTCGGATTGCCTTCGAGCCCATCGCAGATGACCTACAAGATAACAGGCGCGCGGCCGCTGCCGGCGCTACCCTGCCTCCTAGCGCGCGCGCACTTCTCACGCCCTCCCCCCACCACCCCTTGTGTGATATAAAAGTCGATGCGCATACCTTTCACGAGAGCACAACGCACACTGAGCCATCAGCTACCTCGCGTCGTACTGCCTTCGAGCCCATCGCAGATGACCTACACTATAAGACGCGCGCGGCCGCTGCCGGTGTTACCCTTCCTCATAGCGCGCGCGCACTTCTCCACGCCCCGCCTCCCCCACTCCACCACCCCTAGTGTGATTTAAAAGTCGATGGGCATACCTTTCCATCTTCCTCCCTTGCGCGCACGAGAAGACGCCGCCGCACCAAGCCAACATCCTTCTCGGCTCGCCCTCGCATGCTATCCCTCGCACCTACAGCATAAGGCGAGCAGCCGCGATCTTTTGACAATTGGACTTTATACGGGACCTCACGCCAACGCGGACGATGGAAATTCGTCTTGATTGTCCATGTAAATGCTATCGCAATAATAAAACGCTTTACTTCACACAATCCAACAGCCTCCTCTACTCCCCTCCCCTTCACGCAGTATCCGTCGACTAAAAAAAAAAAAAGTACAGGAGCTGTTGGTTGCGTACCTGAATGAGTTTGTTAGCCTGATCTTGAGAGCTCGCAACGCAGACAGAAAACAAAGACGAGAGGGGAAAAAAAGCAGCTCTTTCTTGACCCTTCTGTGCGCCACCGTTTACCCTCAAGGTGCTTCTAAATAGTTTCTAGGATGGAGACGTATCCAAGCAATATTAATTCTAAGACTGGAGTAATCTCTCTCTCTCTAGAGGATTGTGCGCTGCAACCAAAGAAGAAAGAATGAATCAGCAGCGCCAAATCGAGAGCTCTCCAATTATCCGCTTGGTCGGCCGCTCATCCGCAGACGGGAGGCTTTAACGACCCTCGAGAATGAAAACGCTTGGATTCCCAGGAAAATTAGACAGCAAGTCGTTGCGTAAGTTCCGTCCTTTCTTTTCTAGTATAGATCATAATGGGAGATGGGCCACCGAGAAGAGCAGTGTTGTGATTAGTGCACTGTCATAGTGCATCGAAACTAAAAAAAAATATATTTGTCGGTTTTATGCGCCAAAGCCGCGATCTGGAACAGGAGGACTCCGGCTTAATTTTGACTGCATGTGGTTCTTCGTCGTGCGCCAAAATTTAGGTACCACGGGCAACTGTCTGTTTTGTTCCTATTGAAATGTAACTGCCGAGGTTGGGATCGACCCCGCGACCTCCGCTCAAAAGCACAATGCAATATCACCACTAAGCTATCGCGTCGATACCGCCCGCAAAATAGATTCCGCTTCGAACCAGGACTCACTTCGTTATACTGTTTCGAAAATGCCCTTGTTAGCCTATCCGCGACAAGTCACGTTACAAAGGGCTCTATACATGCGCACGCTTGTTTACGTGTGTGCCGCTCTGGCATGAAGAGGAGATTGCCAGTATTATATGAAACAACCTCAACGTTATGCGCATGGCTTAATGGATTTCTCCATGAAGCGTAATGGATTTCTCTAAATGGTGTAGTTTTCCGTCAGACTAGGCTAACGGCCCGAAAACTCGAGACAGGTCAAAGTAAAATACGACGACGACAGCATGTGTCCTCGCCGTTTGTTACTTTGTACCGTGTCCGGCATTTGCGCTTTGACCCTAATATTTCCGATTTTCAACCTTCACGTGATAGAGTTCACAGTTTTTATGGAATCGGTGGCTTATAATCACAAGACATACCTAGCAGCGCTTGCCCCAGAAACATGGCCAAAAAATATGGTGAATACCAGCTGAACGTGCGGCCACAATTGCCCTATATTGACCTTAAATTAGTTAACATTTGCGCTACATCGGAGCCCCTTGCAGCTCATTTACAAATTGCACGGCGTGCGGAAATGGCGCAGCTACTTTTTGCTGGGAATGTTGTTACATGCAGGTGCAATTTTTTTTTCGACCGTCCAGTACTGCTATGCAGAAGACGAAAAAAAAACTGCCATGGTTCCACGCAAAATGAAGATGATGGGCAGCTGACTAATCAATTAACGACGATGACGAGGACAACGACGTCAACGGCGCCTACTATACTCCACAGTACTATGAATCGCGAACTTGGGACGAAATTATCGGGAGATGTACAAGTGAAACCCCATAGGATTTTTCTAGAAAGGAAGCTTCGCAGTTGAAGAAAGAAATGCGTCTTGATCCGGCGATTGCCCCACGAACCAAAGCTTATTCGAAACGGTTTTTCTGCTACCTGAGCTAACAAAGGAGGTTAACAGACTGCAGAGCGAGGTAGAATTAAGGACATTTCAAACAACAGGAAGACTCAGTATAGCAAATCACTTCTAAGGAAATCCGCGCAATGAAGGAATTAACACGACGCTTCGTGACAGTGTACTCTCGTGTATGAAACCCTCCTGCTATTATCGCGACCAGCTCCGAGGCGGATCAAGACTGCCTCAAGCATTCTTTTCTCGATTATTCCTTCCACTCCACTCGCGCCATCGCGTCTTCGACCTGCGAGGCTTTCAATAGCCAGCATCACCAATGGAACGAATGATAGGAGTAGCAAGAGCAGAGCTCTTTGCTGAGTACCAGCAGCTGCTTCCCTGTTAAACTCGTGTCGCTGAACTCGGGCCGTGTCGCGTTGGGCAGCCAATCGGAAGGAAGGCGGCGCACAAGAGCAGGAACTGCACCGACGATAAGTGAAACAGGATAGCGAGTGGACGGACCAACCGAGGAGAGGCTAACGCAAGTGCCGACTGTCCACTCTTCCTGGGTGCTCGCTACAGTGTTCTTTGTACTGCCTCTCTACTTCTCGGTAGCAACAGTATAACCCGGTTCCCGACCAGGAAGAGCTCTGCCTCCCGAAAAGAATCTCTCTAATTGCCAAAGCTTTTTTTATATATCGTTGTTGGCGTCTTCTTGCTTGTCTTGCCATGGCTTTCTTCGATTGCGCTTGGCACGGGGACCACGAGATTGCGCTCTTCTTCACCACCTACGTCCACTTCTTTCTTTTTTTTTCCTTCGCCAGAGTAGCTATTTCGTTGTTGTTGCTGTTGCTTTACTTGGTCTTGCTGTTGAGTCCTTCCGGCGTGTCTGGCTCATTTTCATCATCTGAGACGGTCCTTCACCTGCTCAGAGTAGATTCCTCGCATTCATTGCTTCTCATATCCAACTGCTAATCTTGCGGTTCGCAAGGGTTTTTCTCTTGTACGTTGCCACTGCTGAACAAGGTAGCTATTGGCGTGCCCTCGTTCACAACACTTGGACTCTTGCAGACTGGACTCCTACAGAGTAATACGACCTTGTTGTCTAACTCTCTTGAATTGTATAAAGATGCTTGGTTCCTCTCATCCCGACGCTATCGGTGCTAGCCTTCATCATGCTGAAACACTGCAACACGTACGTCCTTCAAATCGTGACAAAAGTGTTTGCACTGGTTGGTGAAGCCTGTTGTCCGAAGCCTTTTGTGCGTCATGTGTGCCTCCGATATGTCTTATCACGCGAAATGCTTGTTATACTGTTACAACACTTAGCGCACTGCATCATATAATTCCGCCTGAAACCGTTCCTTTTGTGCTCCACACGTGAAAACCCGCAAAAAAAAAAAGAAATAAACAAGAGTCGTACAATGGTGAAAAAAAACACAGCCTACTATCACAGATAATTAGCATCAGCTTTTCATCAGCAATTAACAAGCTTTTCAAAAATAAAGGGTTGCTCTATCACTAGCTTTCCAACAATGATAAATAAGTCGTTAAAACACTCGGTCACTGCGAAATATTTGTTTATTTTCAATATTATAAAGTACTTTATGGTTCATTTTCGGATACGTATACGAATAATTTGTGTAATAATATTCAATTCGTATTCGAAACTTCAAATATTCACTCACCCCTACATAAGAAGCTTTGCTTAAGTTCAATGCCTGGACCTTGTTTTAATTCGATGGGGTTACATGCGCATCCATTCGTTCCTAATTTTAATAAAAAGCATGCAAATGTTCTTGTTAGTGACCCATCCAGGTTCACTAAAGGTGGTTTTTAAGGTAAAGCCCATTCTTGAGACTTAATATTGTATTGGAACATCGCGGCTTGATTTTATATTTTTCCGTTCCAGTCATTGACTCGCCAGCGCGAAAGGTACTCAGAAGCTACACCATTAATGAATAAGTAATTCAATATGGTAACAACTAAAGCATAACCATAAAAGTTAGCCCGCAATTATCGTAATTACTTAGCGACTTTTTCGCTAACAATGAAGTGCTTTGAGTGGCGCCATGACGAGTACGCCCTAAAAACATTAACCGCACCGCCTGGCGCACGACACAGAACTAAATACTATGAGCACTTGCGACAGCCGCGAAATGGTCTTGCCTGCCCGCTGGATCTCGTTTCCTTCCCTCTTTCCCACCCATCCCCTTTGCTGACCAGCGGTAATTCCGGCAAGCGAGTGAGAGGACCGGGCAATACCTGCCAGCGGAGCACTGACGCAATGAACGCGGTGCGGACGGGAACAAACGAGCTATATCCTATCTAGGCACGGCACCCCCCTCCCTGCCCCCCGCCTCCCAGCCCCGCCAGGCTCCGATTCTACGATGCAAATGAAGAGTTTCCTAATTATACACTACCAACGCAACACGTCTTCGGTGAAAACTGAGCTGAAGCTTAGGGTCGCCCTAGATGATCGTGCGGTTGCCTTGGCTGCTGTTCTCTGCGGACGACCACGACCGTACAGAACCCCAATTCGGAACATTGAGGTTCGACAAGTTGCTGGGGATCATCCATGAGTAAATGATAGAATCAGCGTGACTACCTCAAGGCACTCGCTGACAGCAGAGCATTATAACATGAACGTAAACGGACACCTATGTAACTTGTATGTAATGCTGTCTTTAACAATAGCTCTATAAGCACGCACGCACGCACGCTCATACATACATACATACATACATACATACATACATACATACATACATACATACATACATACATACATACATACATACATACATACATACATACATACATACATACATACATACATACATACATACATACATACATACATACATACATACAGCGCGCGCAATTTGCATGTGCGTACGCAGGCCCACGTAGTCGTTCATGGTGGTCATATCGAGCACCTAGAGCTAGGCTAACCTCTCCAGTCATTATTAAACACAGCCTCTCGAATGTCACAATGCTGCTTTCATGCTGTAAATATGTACTAGCCCGATTGCCTTAAACTTATTACTCGGACAAGGGGCACAAACGAGCGTGCGGAAAGCCGAGAGCGAACGGCGAAAGAAGCGCATCATCTCAACGTGTGCCACCAGCTCCACTATAACGAGAGGGAGGCAAAATGAAGGGTAGAAGAACAGCAAGGACAATATGGCGGGGAGCTCGCGCTGGAGCGAACGAGTGGAACCTTCATTGTCCTTGTACAGCGAAACGCTATAACGGCCACGATGGGAACAACGGCCGCGAAGGAAAAAAGAGAAACTGACACGGTCCTGGTCCGTGCTTCTCTCGTCTCCTTTGTAGTGTGCGCTGCATCCATGGCTCAAGAACAACGAACGTATACACCAACTAGCCCTATTCATCGCTCTGTCAAAGGAGGGGCCTCGCCGACGGTTCCGTGATAACCACACCGCAATCAGTTTGCGACGTATAGCGAAGCGGGAGGCTCGTTATTAATACGAACCAGTGTGTGAAGAACAGCGAGCTGGGTAGAACACTATAGGTTGGCTGCCACCGTCCTGCAACGCGATGGTGGACCGGGATGGAATTGTCGCTATCGGTTATCTAGAAGAAACACTGACGCCTGTTGTTGTTGTTGTTGTTGTTGTTGTTGTTGTTGTTGTTGTTGTTGTTGTTGTTGTTGTTGTTGTTGTTGTTTAAAGAATGACGAAAAGGACCTTCTTATCGTGCGCGGAGGCTTCGAAAGCCCGAAAGCATGCAAAACTGAAAGACAGGTGAGGTCTCACCGTTTGAATTTTCCACGCAAGATTTCTGTGACGTCATATACACTGACGGTGTATCAATCTATCTAGTAGATTGTACTAGTTAGGCAGGGCGTGAGTTCGAGTGTTTACTGCAAGTCTTACGGCGCGGTCCGCACGGACAGCTGGTGTTGGAAATTGCGGAAGTCGTACAACACTTCATACATGAAGTGATGTATGGACATGAAAGGACATATGCTTTTTCAGTAGCTACCAAGTCACTGTGGTATTATCGGCAATGAACGTGCCGATCAAGCTGCTCGGTCGGCTCAGGCAGAAGACCACCGCCTATCAATCCCACTGTCTAGGACAGATGCTGCAAAGATGCTAAGCTTACTAGCACGCCAAGCCACTACACTAGAGTGTATTGAACCACATTGTGTGCAAGACCGTTTATACACTCTGCATCCAACCTTTCCGCACGGGGATGACCGACACCGCGGCATGTGGCGATTGCTGCGACCATGAAACAATTCGCCATGATCTATGCTAGCACCCGCAGTACAATGTGCAGAGACAATCGCTTTCCGTCGTGCTCAACGAGTTGTAAGACCAGCCTCTTGTGGGAAGAAAGAAGTTTACAACATCAACGGGACTTGACATTGCATCAAACGGCCGTGCAAGCGTTACTGCGCTTCTTGAGGTCGACCGCGGCTTGTGTGAACACCTGTGATTGGAATGCTTTCTTTTGCTACCTGATCCTGCTCTCTCTCTCTCTCTCTCTCTCTCTCTCTCTCTCTCTCTCTCTCTCTCTCTCTCTCTCTCTGCCCTCTTTCCAACCCTATATCCCCCGCCCCCGTGTAGGGTAGCAAATCGGAAACACGTCTGTGGTTAACCTCCCTGCCTTTCCCTTCTCCCTCTCTCTCTCTTGTCAGTTCTTCTTCACTGATACTGTTAACCCTCGCTTCAGGGTTGTTACAGGGAGCCAAAATAGTAGAACACAAGCAAATTTGACGTTTCATAGCATCAGGTTAGGTGACCACTATACAAAATATCAATCAAGCACTCAAAGCAATTGTCACTATTGCGCACTGTCACTTTTGCAACTTACTTTTTTTCTTCGAACGGCCAAGGATGGAACCTCCCTGATCATGATGTCGCGAATATCACCAGCTAATCTGCCTTCATGGATGAAGTTAAATGTCGACGCGCATCGCAACAAAGTGCTCATCATTTTTCTTTATTTTCATTGTTGTAACCCCTTATGTAATACCTCTTAGAGGGGCCTTTAGCGTACTGAAGTGAAAGTGAAACGGAGTCCCAGATTTCGACAGTGCACGTGGGACATATTCTCCAAATTCTACATTCTAAAAGCTAAAACATTTGAAGATTTGCGTGAAATCTTGTTGTAGGTAGACATTAAAACCAGCGTCAACTTGGAAAGGCTTCACTCTTTCTCGACTGATTCATTGAGTGAGTGAGTGAGTGAGTGAGTGAGTGAGTGAGTGAGTGAGTGAGTGAGTGAGTGAGTGAGTGAGTGAGTGAGTGAGTGAGTTTAGTTAGTTAGTTAGTTAGTTAGTTAGTTAGTTAGTTAGTTAGTTAGTTAGTTAGTTAGTTAGTTAGTTAGTTAGTTAGTTTACCACCCCCAAAGCAACTTTGAGACACCGCAGTGTAAGGCTCCAGAATAATTTGGACCACCTGGGGTTCCCTAATGTGCACCTATAGATCTAAGTACAGGAGCGTCTTTGTTATCAACATCTCCTCCAGAGAGGTATAGTTAGTCCGGACGGGACGCACATCGATCGAAGAGTTCCGACGACTGGCTGTGCAGAGGCTTCGACGACGTCGGCTTCGTTAGCGTGGGCGCCGGGAAAGAAAAAAGAAAAGTTTCCTCCCGTCTCGAATGCCGCGCATTTTTCTCAGGATGGCAGCGTGATCAAAGGCGCTCTGCGCATCGATTGCTTTTCATTATGTCTTTGCTCTTTTGTTCTATCGATCTGCTTCGGAAGCTGACAACGGAAGAAGGCTTTCATTACCTTCCCCAGAACCCAGCCTATTCTTGTTTTTATTGTAGCGCAGCCTTCTTTGGCCTGTTCTGCAATACGCCAGTTTGCTAGTGTTGGGCTGCCATGTGGCGAAGTAGGCGACAATTTGCGCCCCCCGGGCAATGTACCAATGCGTGCGTGGCCGAATAAAGAACTTTAACAGAATGGATAACTGGGCTAGTTGGTTTACTTGCATCTTGAAACTGTAAAAGCGCACAAAGACGAGAACGAAGAGAGTGGGCAGTACGAGGCGCTTACAACTCCGTCCTACTCCGTTTTTGTGTACATCTTTGTTTCCTCTTAATAAAATTTCTCATTTGTGAGCAAGCGCCTCATTCTGTCCACTCTCTTCGTTCTCGTCTTTGTGCGCTTTTACAGTTTCAATATGCAAATAAAAAACTTGCCGGCTGCTACCTTGGCGAGCAGAGAACTTGGGTCACTGCGTACTTGCCGGAATAGACAATTGGCTGGTGTCGTGTCGAGCATGGAGCTTAGCGAGTAAACAGCCACTGCCTGAATAGGCAACTGTTTGATCCAATGACCACGTGAGACAATTCAGCAAGCGTTACGAGCGGGCCACAGATGTAGCTTATGGAGACGCAGCGGAGTCCCCCCCAACTACCGGCTATGGTCCAAGCTGTGATCACGGGGCCGAACCATACGACTACCACCACCATATCCATACGTACCACACAACCCGAACAGGGCGACGAAGCTTCCATCGCTTTTGCCTACGCCACGACTACGGCCTTTTGCACGATTAGCGACTCCAAGACGGCTATCCGCAACTTCCAAAGAGGCCTCATCACACCACAAGCAAACCGCATACTCCCAAGCACATCCCCATCCGGTCGCTGCCGCGTTTAGTTAATCTGGGCCCCGGGCCATTCGGCCCTTGCCGGGAACGAAGTCGCTCACGACGCTGCTCGAGAACTCGTCCATCGCGCGCGTCGCCCGTCATCGGAGCAGCGACTGCCTCGACGAGCCGCAGCGCAGCACGCTGAAGACGAGGCAGTCGCCTCCTGGCGCGGCCACGCGAAAGACAGAATGGTTGCATATGGTGAAATCCCCATGCATTACCGTAAGGGCAGAATGAAGTACACAACTCCTGGCATGTCCGTCAATAAGGACCAGTCGACATGGCGATTATTGGCGACGCGCCCATTCCCCAAGCCCTCGCTGTTCAGTGACATCTACCCAGACGTCTGCGCAACACAATGTAAAGCGTGCAGGGCGGCTCGCGCCGACCTCGACCACATTGTAGGGGCATGTGCCGAAGTGGCGCACACCGTTAAACACGGCACCAACCTTGCATTTCAAACCACGACACCCGAGCAGTGGGAGGCTGTGCTGCTAAGCGCATGCCCGGAGCACCTACTCGGGGCAGTCCCGCTGGCCGACGAGGCTGCCAAGACTCGAGGTCTGGCCGCCTCCTGAGGAAGGGACTTCCGGTGACGCTAGTCTCTTCCCTACCGCCTTCCTTTGCCTTTTTTCACATCAGCAAGGACATTAATTAAGGTTTTGTCTCTCCTTGGGTAGGTGCCACTGTATATTTGACACTCTGTATGCGTCCATTCTCGACCAATCCGCCAAAATGGGTAAGTGCCACCCTGACAAAAGGGGCCGGCACAGAAGCCTCCAAAGTATTTAGGTATGCGTCCGACTTCTACTATGTACATACATCTCAAATAAGCTGACAAACATCACGAGCTACAAGCACATCAGTAAGGTATCCGCTAAAGACGAGAATTTTCAGCGTCTGTAGGCGACCACCATGTTCTGATATGATGATGATGATGATGATGATGATGATGATGATGATGATGATGGTGGTAGTGGTGGTGGTGGTGGTGGTGGTGGTGGTGGTGGTGGTGGTGGTGGTGGTGGTGGTGGTGGTGGTGAGGAGGAGGAAGAGGCGGGGCATTCTTCTCAAAAGCATCGCAACGCTTTCAAAACTGAAGGCTTCGCAGCTCAACGTGTGTCGCGCGTAATTCGTAAAATGCCGGTAGTAGCGTCGTAGCTTCATTGCGCTAATTATGTGCTATGCATGTAATACCAATTTCGAACGTAACTCAAATAAATGGCGAAATAATGCTCCCCTTCCGACACACACGTTGAGATATGTCTGAAGCGCGTAATTACAATACAGTTGAATACGATATGTGTAATTCTTTTTATAAGACAACCGCGGGACTGATTTAAGTTACATCCGTTTCAGCGCAATGTATAGCAATCAGGGCACGTATTGTGCGACGAACACTTTCGATGATACTATCGCCTTCGCGCGACGTAGTGCTCAACCAACGAATCAGTCGGTCCGGATTTGCTCAACCAGCCGATCAGCGCGTGCCTGACGGCCCGGGCGACAGTGTCGCCGAACGTGGTCGTCGTAGAATACGGTCCCAGTTTTTTCCGCTTAGGTGTGGTTAAACCACACTATTAGGTGTGGTTTACAGAATTGTGATATCGCGTTTCATTGTTGAGTTCCAAAGCTGTATACTTGGCACCTGAGTATTTCTCGATTTTACCATTTTCCACAATTTCTCTCAACAAAATGACAGCTTCAATAAAAAGAATGCGCGTCGCATCGACACTAGATTGTAGCTCTGTCTTTGAAGTGCAACAAGCTCCGTCTAATTCGGTGCAGCGCTTGCCGACGAAAGCGATTCCTCCGTTCGCATGTATTTAGATAGGAGGCCCGAGTTAAATGTAACTCTCAGCCTATATTTTAAGAGCAGCCAACGCGACGGCTGAAGCCGGTAATGGAGCGAAAGACCTTGTGCTGAACAGCAGTCTTTCGGGATGCGGCTTTCTTTTCTTTCGTTCTATGTTTATTTATTTATTAATTTCGTTAAAACTGGTTCCTCGAAGACAACTTTTTGTATCCTGTTCAGTTCGAGAGTGCCACTTAAAGGCGTTCCTCATCCAGTCTTCTTTCTCCGGAAATGATCCTGAGAATCACTTTCAAATGGGCCGCTCTGAAGAGCCGCCTTTGTTGTCTTTTCTGCCTCATCAGCCGCACACCTCGGTCCACGCCAAGGCCGTGCCGGTCCGGTCAGACACAGTGATCGTGATGGTGGTGGTGATGGCATGGTTATAAGGAGGCGTTAGCTCAGTGCTTTGGGCCGGTTAGTGAACAGCTCCGAAAGAAGGGCAACTTGTCGCCACTTTCAATCGCTTTGGATAGGACGTCCTCAGCCCCGATCTGCGGAGGGGCTTAATCGCATGCAAGCTGCCCTGGTTTGAGAAGTGCTAACCGCATCGCTTTGTTCTCCGTCATGGGTGTCGAAGTTTGGCAGGGTTCTCTTCGGCTGGGTACCCTTTGTCTGTGTTGCATTGAATGCAACGATCTGGGCGATACACAGCCACTAATCTTGTTCTGCTAGCGTTCCTGAACAACGATACGCCACTTCTTTCCTTACTTGATTTCATTACATTAAAAACCCCGTCGAGGGAGTATTAATTACATAAGGGGGTGGATTATAGAATACAAATACGTGTCAGTGTCTGTGCCTACATACTATATTCAAGCCCTTCCTTATTTGTAAGCATCCTCGCTCAGTTACGCGGCTATCAAAAATGGAGAGTCACTAAAGATACCTGGGATATAAAGAACAAAAAGAATTTAAAAAAATATCCGTCGAGCCGGATTCGAACCAGCGACCTATGGATGTCCGTGTGTGGTCAACCTCTACAGTCCACCGCTCTACCAACTGAGCTATCGACGGAACGGAATCAGACTTTCGGCCAGAGCGACTGGACAACGGCCGTGTATCGCGTGACCCACTTCAAGCGCAGCCAAAGCGAGCCTTTCTCTCAACCGGTTCGGCCGTCGCTCGAGAACGCGGCGCGTTTCTTCTATCTTTTTTTTTTTCCCCCGAGGAGAGCTCACGCTCCCGCCGCTGCGCCGTGATTTGAACGGCACTGTACAAGCTGACTTGTCCCTCTAATGCACAAGAATCTATCCATTTCATGGCGTTTCCCTCATGGTAGGCATAACAAAAACAACGGGGAGGAGGAGGGGAGGAGGAGGACTACGATGACGACGACGACAATGACGACGCTGTTAGCGGTGCCAAAAGAAGGCACCATTAACATCCACCGTTAAAGGCACCGTTAACACACACACACACACACACATTATATATATATATATATATATATATATATATATATATATATATATATATATATATATATAACCTCGCAACAGCGTGCTAACCCACAAGCATGGAGATTAGACACAGCCATGTCCTATATTTATAATTCCCATGGCAGTACATGATTCCGGCACCAGTGCCTCATCTGGTAATTCTTGTTGGAAACTGAATTGTGTTTTTACACACCCACCTATACAAACCGCGAATCCCAAGCAACTCCCTCAGCGTCTTGTAGTTTGCAAAGTCGCGAACTCAAGCCAGAAAGACGAAGTTTAGACATGTATTAGGGAAAACACTGGAAAGGCGGAAAATGGCAAATCAAGACTAAGATCAAAGCGAGAACAACGAAAAGGCGGCAAGAAACGTTTCCACAAGTGAACTTGTTTGTTTCAATGCGCCATGAATCCTTATTTAGCCAAATATTCAGGACTTTAGCGCACCAAAATCAAGGAGCCCTTAAAAAAAGAATTTCTGGAGTGGAGCTGATGCTATGGAAATGAAGGCGGGCCGCCGCCACCGCCTCATGGTAGGCGCGAATAAGCATTAGCTTATAGCATGAAATAAAGGAATTACTTTCTTGGCAATCTATACAAGTCTAATATAGCTAATTTATTCTGTAACGAAGGCTGCTTTGTTTGCGCACTTATGCCGCTGGTTTTAGGATGAAGTCTGACTGTCTTGTCAAATTTCACGGAAGGTCGCGATATTAGTGTTGGGCCAAAATTAATGATTAAGCGAGAAACGACTAGCTTTTATTTTCCAATGAGCCTTTCGTTTACACTCACAGCGCAAAAGCATCTGGGAGCTATGTGAGTGGGCTTCAGCTCACGGAACTCTGTTTCAGAGTTGAATGGTGCGCAAACGCTCGTGTCGCAGAAAATCCGGCGTCGGCATCCGGCGTCGGCATCCGGCGTCCCGCGTCCGGAATTTCGAACCACGCATTTCAACCGCGGAGGACCTCCACGTGGCGCAAGAAATTTACTGGCATATTTGAATTTCTCGAAGTAAGACGCATCAGAAAAATCCTAAAGTACGACTTACACACAACCCACAGTCATGATAGCGTCGGATTACAATTTGAATATGCGAGAAAACATAATTCTGTAGCGCAAAAACTAAAAAAAAACACACGAACCCCTTTTCCAGCGTTTCTACCATTCATAGAGCGGCCACGGTTTCGCAGATTTGCGCGCGGAAATCTCAAAGCCCCATAAAGCGGTGCGCCCGGTTCCTTGCAACATCTCCAGATCGCTCTCGCCTCCGCCGCATCGCGGCCCCCGCAAGAGGCAGCGTTTCTACCAGAAAGCTCGCCTTCGTGTATAGCGCACACCGCCAGCGTTTCCCGGCAAACGTTAATGTTACATAGGCTCCAGTTGCCGGGAAGCGTGAGAAGGGGCCAGGGATCTTTGAGCGCTATCACATTCCACTCTTAAAGGCGAAGCTTAAGCGCCCTCCAAATTTGTTTACTTTTTTTGGATGACAGGAATTCCCAAATTATTTTAGGATTGTCGCTTGCAAATGAGCTGAGATCATGAAATATCGTTCTGGGCTTTCACATAGTTTATCTGCCAACGAACCTTTTAGCTCAGCTATGAATGAAGCGCCGGTCAAACTTTGCTTCTTTATTCGTTTAATTTTACCTTATTAATGTACTGTTGCTATGGTCATCCAGGTGTTATTTTCGCCTACGTACTTCTTTTTTCTTGGGATAGAGTTTTTTGATACAAAACCGGCTATAAAACTCCAATCTCCTCCATAACAAATTCACACCTTTCGTCATGTGAAGCAAAAGCGTACTGCAGGTAGCGTATAATTCGCGCGCCATGTCTAGTATAATTTTCTCCGGGCGCTTGTTTCACTTTGAACAGGACTGATTGTCGAAAAAAAGAGCGAATGACGGGACCAAGCCTACGATCAGATATACCGTCAAAGACTTCCGTCACAGATTTGATACCAGACGGGCAAAATATATGATCAAGCACTTATGAGGTTGCACTGGAAATACGTGCTGGCACTAGCACATTTTGTGCAAGATTAAAGGCTGATGATAAGTGAAGAAGAACGTTACAACTCTGTGCCTCAGCTGTGTCACACTGCAATAATCTCCGATCAGTATTAGAAAGGTTAAAATCGAAGTCAATCACCAGGTTGCGACGATATTTTCCCGAGTACTCGTGCGAATCCAACAAATATTTAGGTTGCATTGGAGGATCGCTATAGACACCCACAAGTGTCAGATGATTACCATATAAATCAAGCTTACAATATATACTGTCAGGATTAACACTAATGTCAAGCAACTGCAACGCTGATAATGTATTTTCCATAAAAATTTCGACAGAGCCGCCTCCCACTGGACGATCTCTACGGTGACATATGTACGAGGGCGGCGCCACGCCGCTGTCGGGTATAAATAGATGCAACCATGTGTCTGGGAAAATAGCTATGAGCGGGTCATACGATAACAAAGCACGTTCTAAGGCTTTTAGATTGCTGCAAGGACTTCCAGCGTTCAGGCAGATAAGACGAAAGTTCTTCTGGCGATCATTGGCGGCGTCATCAGAGTCATCGTTGCACACAATGATCGGCTGTACGCAGAACTTCACAACTTTTACTTTCATTCAACGTAAAATATGTCTCGTTGATGGAAAGTTGATCGTAAACGAGCTCGATTTTATCGCCAACGTATGTCCACCATCTTGATTTGGCAAAATGTGTTTTGCAATGGTAAGGTGGTTTGGAATAATCGTGGCAAAGTGACACTCCCGGTATTCTTCAGCTCAAAGCACTACTTCAGGTGTCAAGTTTCTTTCGTTGTAGTTGTGTATACTTTAAGAATAGTAGGCCTTGACTGGTCGCCCTCTGGTTGACCGATTCTGTGAATGCGTTAAACAACGTTTTCTTTAAAGATTGCTCTGGTTTGATTAGCAACTTCTGGCCCACCAAAAGCAGTAACGTTGTTCCTTCGAGATCAGTCCTCGTAAGCATTATGTTTTTTTTTTTGTTTTTATGCCGTGACTGTAACGTCCTTTCAAGGCGCTGAAAGGTGCTTTAGAGTTTCATCTTTTATTTTTTTCGTTCACCTTAGCCATTTTCACCACTTCGTCTACCGTTGAGGCCTTCTTGTTTGTTTCGGTAACTGTGGCGTCGCGTTTTAATTCCGAGCCTGCGAGGTCCTTCGAACACTTCGCGATAGCGGCTAAAGTCGCCTGATCATTGCCCGCAAAGGGATAAGCTTCCACGTCAATAAAAAAAAGCAACAATTATGCAGACCAACAATCAGCCAGTATACAGATACATTCCTGAGGCCATGGTAGAAGAACACTGGTTCGATACCTGGAATACATGTCAAAACTAACGTGCACGAGAAGTCACGCGAAGTTAGGCATGTACGTCTGTCCGACCATGGGTGCCACGATTTTCTCTGAAGTGGTAGGGTTGGTCCAGTCCTTTTCTCACCGAGCTGTTAACGGCAGACGTCTTTAGACCTGAACGTCCCCAGGTGGCCGGTGATCCCACGTTGATATTGCACAGTGACAGGCTTGCATCAAAGATGAAAGGTTGTTCGTCACATCGCGGATGTCCAGGGCTGGTGACAGCAACAGAACTTGGTAGGGGTCGAAGAAAGAAAAGCATCTGCAGAACAAGTCATGCGAGGTTCGGCATGTTTTATACTGTGATGACTGCCATGCCCTCGCTCCACGCGTCTTCCAAGGGGTTCGAGAGGCATTCCATTACTTGGGATCGAAGCTGTCCCGGCTCTCTCCTTAGCTGCCTGCGTAGAATGTCTCCGATGATGGCCACAATTGGAGCACACCCCATGTGTCCTTTGCATTGGCGCCTTTCTATCAGCAGTCAAAGTCCGACCCCCGACCACCGCCACAAACCAACACGTAAACGGGCGAGAAAGACCAAAAAAAGGTTATTCGCTTTAAAAAAAGAAAGAAAGAAAATAAATGAGGTCAGCTTGCTTCACGTTTCAGCGGCGTCTCGCGTACTTCGCATGGCCGTTTTTCAGAAAACAAAAAGAAAGCCGCGATCTTGTGCCATTAGCGTTCCATTTCCTTCTTGCGGGGAATTTCCTTAAGCTCAGATGTCGCGTCACAGCACGCCTAGTCCTTTAAAGCGGCAGCCTCCAGAAAATGGCCGTCCAACAGAACACGCAAACCCACTTTGGGTCTCAGTCATGCAAGCCGCGCGTTATTGATCTGTCGATGCGCCTAACTACGCTCGTTCGGTACACAAATGTCTTGTAAACTGTGGGTCTAACTGGGTTTCTTGCTCCATATATACTCCCATAGTTATGCCTTCGAACCCCTTCAGCCCGTGTTGCGGCGAACGGCTTGATTCCTGATCCACCACATTGCCGTTTGTTTCGATTGCGTAAAAGAAAAGAAAACGAAAGAAACGAAGAAAGAAAGTAAGAAAGAAAGAGAGAGAGAGAGAGAGAGAGAGAGAGAGAGAAAGAAAGAAAGAAAGAAAAAAAGAAAAAAAGAAAGAAGGAAAGAAAGAAAGAAAGAAAGAAAGAAAGAAAGAAAGAAAACAGCCTGGTGCAGCTCTGCAACCGGTTCACAGCCCTGATTAAGCAAGAATTACTCTCGCGTTCTTGAGCACCCCATTATTCGTGCACTTTCGGGGTTAATGCGGGCAAGCTTACCGTGCGTACTAAGAAATTCATTACGGGATTTGCACCGCGTGGTCGTTTTTACGGAATGTTTTTTGATGCCACGCTGGGTAGCGGTCTAATGGGAATTAATGTCGAGGTTGATGCGGCCCTTGCCAGAGCAGTGCGACGACGAACGATGCTCTGGCAAAAGTAATGGCTTTCGCAATACTCAGCGCTCCCAGTGCGCCTCCGCGCGCTCCTGTCGTATTCCTTATTTCTTCACTTTCAGCAGACCACCGAGTTTATGTTTTGTTCTTGCTATCCTCTCAGGACCTGCGACCACGTGCTTTTCTATTATTAATAGTCTCAGCGAATAATGCGACGCATTACTGTTGAAGCTACGAGCCGTGCGACGCGGCTGATTGAACAGGGCGCAAATATGCGCACAATTTCACCTGCACCTTAACAAGAAGTTCATTTTTCTCGTACGAACCTGGGCGTAAGGAACTGTTTGAAAAGAATACGAGGGCTATACGAACAATAATGCGCGACTCACTTCTGCAAGTTTGCAGAATTATCGCCTGCATTCTTTGAGCACTGCAGACGACGCAGAAATTTCACGAATGAACTCAGCAGCATTAGATCCAGTGAGCCAAGGTGGTTAGACCTCACGGAATGATGCATATTTTCATCTTTAAAAGCTTCAACGAAAAAAATAGGCAGATTTTGCGGTTACCGTCGCCCTGCTGTTGCTCAAAACTTGCAGAAAAACCTCCTCTTGTAGTCTGGATCGTTCTTGCCGCTGTTGGCGATCCTGCGTGCCGGCCACTAAAGAGAGAGAGGGAGAGAGAGAGAGAAAGCGAAGTTGCTTTCGTCTGTTTCCCCTCTTCTTTCTTGGCGTCTGCAACAAATCTCGAAGGACATGCTTTTCCGTACTTCAAACACGCAAGAAGCGACCAGGTAGCGCCATGGTCGCCGCGTTTCGAACATGTCTGCACTCCTGCGAGGGCTGCAGACTAACGCAACTTCGCATACATATATTGTTTTCTCAGCAAAAGAGTCCAACAACAGTGTCAAGTGTTATACTGAACCACTCAGACAACAATATGCAGTGTGGCTGAGAATATACAAAGCAGCGTCAAGCGCAAGTCACGTTTTGTTTAGGTTTATACGAGAGGAGGGCCGGTGCCTGCAGTTGAACGCAACGCCCATAGCTTCAACCAAGCTGCACGTTCTTAGCGCCCATTATAGCCAAGTGGCCGACCCTAAGATTACTGCCGCGTTTCCGACACAATGCATGCATGACGCACTAGTGGCACGCAATATTAAAATTAATGTCCGGCCCTTGAAGCGACGCGAAATTTCAAGATTTGCCCCGAGTGTCGCAATCCTGACGGAGTGCCGCCACTGCATCGTGGCCCTTAATGCGAGGCGTTGCCTTCATGCGACGAAATTATTTCTCGTCAGGAGAAAGCTGAAAGAAAGCAAATTGATGCGAAAGCATGGTTGCCTTTTTTGTGCGCTATGTTCCAGAAACAACTTAGTTTGCCTGGAAGCTTTGGGATTACTTCAAGCCGCGTGGGTTCAAAGTAAACCTCTTTCTCTTGATAGTTTATTTCACTGCTGTTCTTTTTACCACGCCGCTTGAGGCCATGATTAAAGCTCTAGGTGCAAATGGGAGGCGCCTAATGGTAGTTCAAGAATAGCTGCCCTAATCATAGCAAGCACTGCCGCCCAGGCGGAGAGAGAGAGAGAGAGAGAGAGAGAGAGAGAGAGAGAGAGAGAGAGAGAGAGAGAGAGATCATATAAGGGAAAGGCCGGGAGGAAGTTGACCAGGCTGAGCCGGCTTGGCTACCCTGCACTGAAAGAAGGGGGGGGAAACAATAGTAAGAGATGGAGTTCACAGTATGCACGCGTACATACCGCAATTAGTTCGCCGTTCCGCAGGTCACAAGCGGTCATATATAGGCTGGTTCACCGCAAACAAACACAGCAGCACCTATATGACTTTTGCGCGTCGCAGACATCACCAGCCGCATGGCCCAAGGAAAGGCGCTGTGTCCGCGTCTTACCTCTATCTCTCGTCCCTTTTCGGGCGCTAAAAACCTCAACTGAGCTCATTCGGCAACAGTCCAGAAAGCCTTGAGCACTGAGGCGAGCCTCCCCAAAACCTAACGTGGACAATTTGCGAAATTCACGGCGACCTCTAACGTGACAATCGGGAACCTCGCGTCTCCCCTCGCGTTTGGAAAACGGGTGTCGCCGGAAATGCGGGCGTTAAGCGACACCGAGACAGCTGGTGCGTTTAAAGTGTCGTTTGAACGTGTTCGCCTGCTGCAGTAACGCGACTTTTGTCGTTGATGACTGAGAAAGACTACGGACTGAAAAGCTACGGACAAAGGAGCTTGTGGTGTCGTCTCCCTTCCGTCCTTGTTTGCTGGCGATAAGTATGCTTTCAAAGGAGCTGAACTTCTCACAGTGCAGCATGCCGAGCAAACATTATTAGCAAAGATTTCTAAACTTGGCTGCCATGAAAGTAACCGTGAATTACAGTACACACCGGGACAAGGACAGGAAACAGCGAAGACAATCGCTGACTTAAAAACTGCTTCCTTATTTTCCTCGAGCAACACATATATGATGATTATAAATGTCAGATATGTGATGATCATAAATGTCACGTATGTCTATATGGTGACGATATGCGCTGTCATTCAAGGTAACATGGAACACCTAGTAGATCAGACCGAAACCTTGTTGCCCTTCAAGGATGTTTTTCAACTGAAACTATCGTACACAGACTACAATTCTGCCTCTGTGTAACTGCGGTTCAATGGCACGATTTCACGCCTACCAGGTTTTAACAGCCCCTATCCAGTCACTTGAAAATTATTCCTGGTAGAACGTATTCTGAAAAACAATGAAAGGCGTGAACCCGCTACATACATTGACATACTCACATCGAGCAAGAACACTGATCCGTCCACCTTCGCACTTTGTTTTGCTAAAACATTTTGCACCACGTTATCAAAACTTGCAGCGCAATCCTAATCAGAAGTGTTTAGAGATATATGCGACACATCCTTAAATATAGTTACTTTCATTACTGTTTTTTCTGTTGATGCGCTAATCTTGCCGTACACAATTGTGGACACATCGCCTTAAAGGATTAGGGAGTACAGTGCATTAAAAACGAAAAAATAAATAAAAATACATTGACTGCCTTTTTAGAAGATAAGGACTTGGCAGCATTTCTTTTGTTGTCATCGCGCACAGGCAATATGAAACATGCACCGCGGTCACCGGGGCCGTGCGGTGTGCCCGACTCATCCGGCGGCGGTATTTCTTTTTTTTTTTTCTCGCATACTCGGAATAGCCGGCCCTTGGCCAATCCACAAGAGACTATGATCACTTGATCATAGCGTTATGATCTCGTAGGCTATGACCATTTCCCGGACTCCGACCGGCTCTACGAGAGTCCCAGCAAACAGTCGCACGACGTGGAAGGACCCACCCGAGTCGCTGTTAATGAGCGCCGACGCCCTGTCGTTAGGCACGCCTACGTTCCTGCCTCCCGCCCTCGCTTGTATGATCTCTTTCATTCCACATCCAGAAGCCGACCACATGTCTACAAATATCGTGGTAAAATCGCCGACTACGACTTCGAGCAAAACGAGAAGGTGAAAGCGGGAGCCAACGTTTCGACGAGAGGACTCGTCTTTTTCAAGGAAACATACGCTTTCCTCGGAAGAGTATATGTCGAAACGTTGGCTCCCGCGTTTATCTTGTTCTCGTTTTGCTCACTGTCTTCGATTTCCAGCTCCCACCTTTCCCGTGTTTACCCTGGATTACTACGACTTCGGAAGTTAGGTAGGTAAACCACTCAGCGGGACAACATATGAAGATCAAAAATTGGCAGTACAACTTCCGGACTTCCTTAATTGCTACGCCTATAGCGTTACACTTCCCAATTTCTTGGATTTCAAAACACAGTTTTAAAATTCTATGAAAATATAGCTGCTGTCTGACCCAAATGTATGCCAAGGACTGTAAGAACGTCTCGCATATATTCTTTCGTATTTCACGCACTTACCAAGTTGTACAAGGTAAGCTTATTTTTTCGCACTTACGTAGTGAACATTCTCAAGAAGTTTTATTTCAAGTGCGCGCCATTTTTTGTCTTTCTAGTGTTTTGCCGTACTACTGCTACTGCATTGGTGGAACCGCCCGGTCAGCAACATGTCTGCCTCCAGCCGCGCCCTCTAACACAAGTTAATTGGTGCTCGCCGGATGACGTCTGTACAACAGCGCGAAAAACACAGCCACGAAGAAGGCGGAAGTGAGCAAGCGCCATGGACGCCTGTTACATGTGCCTATAGGTGTGCTTCCTTCGCGGCTATATCTCAGCGCCGCATTTGTTATAACCCGATTGGTGGTTATGGACTTTGTGCTTCCGAGTGAAATACTATACGCGAGTGATGCGCGCGCACCCTATGCAATCTCGCACGCTCATCATTCACATTTGCTCGAAGAAAGTCTCACATCACTCAACACGCACTCGCAGCGCACGCTATCAGCTTTAGGCTATACTGCACACAGCTTCCTGAACGAAGAGATATAGTGACCACTAACGTGAATTCCGTGAAAAATGTCTCGTCTTCTATCGGCTAGCGTGGATCTGGGACGGTCGCTGTAGCAGACGCTATCGCTTTCGTGGTCTTGCAACAACGTTGCCTGCTCCAAGAGATGGCGAGGCAAATAGGTATTGATGAGTGTGGGCCACCACCGGGTCCCGACGAAGGCGCTTATCTTCCCAGTGCGAAATAGTGAGCCGCAGTAGTGAAGATAGAGTGAGACCCAAGCGTCGTTGGTGAATTTCGTAAATGCTGCACGTTTCTTTTTTCTTTTTTTCCTAGGCGGCGAGGCACTCGTACGTTTTTAGCTCCGCACCGTGCGGTCACCGAATAAATTACCAGCAGGAATTCAATGACACCTTGCAAATTACCGCGCCACTGACCGCTCGAGGCATTTTGCGTCTATTCGCGAGCTTCTTTGGCGCTCGGAAAAACACTTTTATGTAGCACGTATTGAGCGACATAAATCTGTATTGGGAGTTTCTCATGTTGCTCTACAATTTTCTCATTGACACTTTTCATCAAATTATAATAATTGAGAAGTTGGTTAAATAATGAACAATGTTTATATAGTACGTGGAATGTAAAAAGTAATAATAATCTGAGTATTTCCAAGAGACGGCAAACAATACTACCTTGGTTCTGGTCCAGCTACGTACCATTTGCATATATCGCATCGTATTTGCATATATCGACTAATCGCATCTCTATTCCGAGTAATCAGACAAAAAATCACGACCCAAAATCTGTACATACAATGTCACCCCAAAGGCATCTCTAGCACACACATACCCCTTAAGGAAACAGCGGTTAAAACAGGGCGGTGAGAAAAGGAAATAAACAGTGCACCGTGCTTGTCTCCTCTCGTCACCATCCTGTCCTAGGCGCAATTTCCTTGGAGTTCAGTAATATGCCAACGAACGAAATTCAACACGCTACTGCCATTATTAAGAGGAAGCTTTAGCTCGGGTGCTCCTATCTAAATACACGTAAAAGGAGAACTAGTTTTTCTCGGCAGCCACTACACCAAATTTGACGAGGTTTGTTGCGTTTAAAAGAAAAACTTAAAATCTAGTGACTGGTGTTTCGAATTTTCCACTTAGATCGTCAAATGTTTATTAAAGATTGGCAAATATTGAAAATTTTCAGAAAACGAAACTATCAAGTTTACAACTTTCTAACTCAGCAAGCATAAACGATATCACAATTCTGTGAATCGTATCTGATAGTACGTCTAATAGGGACAAATTTGATATGTTACACATGAATCTAAAAAAATGGAGTAATATGGAAATACAGTTTTTGCAGAACCCTTGTACACAGCGTAACAAATTCACCTAAAACATAAATTGACATATTGAACTTGTCCGCTTTGAATGATATAATAGATGCCGTTTACAGCACCGCGATATCTGTTTTTGATGCAGAGCTAATAATTTATAAACTTCATGCGACAATTTTTTAAATCTTTTTCATAGAATCCAGGCCCTAAATTGAAATTCCGCTTCCAACAGTCACTAGAATTTAACTTCCTCTCTCAAATACAACAAACTTCATTAAAATATGTCCAGGGGTTATCTCAGAAAAACGTTTTTGCGTTTTACATGTATTTGAATAGGCCGCGTCGGAGTTGGGCCCGAGCTAAAGCTTCCTCTTAAAGGAGCGCATGGTATCATCGCCACCATTGTCATCAGCCTATTTTTATGGCCATTGCCCCCAGGGTGAAGGCCTCTCCGTGCGAACGGATGCAGCGCGGCACCTCAGCGGTCTCGCCCGTATTATTACCCCATGGAAATGGAACACACCAGAGTTCACCAAACGCCGCCTATGTGCCATGGACCCGTATATGAGATTACCAACTTTTACCCGGTTATAACCGACGGGAAGAAACGTTACTGTGCCGCCTGCGAGTAGGAATTTCTTTCACAAGCACCTACTCATTCCTAATTGGAATGGCGGACCGTCCCAAGTGCAGCACATGTGGTGTCGAAGGTACGCCCAAACATCCCATCTGTGACTGCCTCACATACGAACATTAGAGGAGTGCCCTTCAGGCCGGTTTCGGAGCACTTAGACGACCGTCCTCTCACAGAGGAGATGGTCTTGGGCCAGTGGCATCATGTGTCTGCTATGTGCAAGGCCACAAAGGCGCTGGGGCGTTTCTTGAAATGCACCAGCCTGTATGACCGCCTGCGAGTGAGTGAGCGATGAACGCTTGTGTGTGCAACAGTGCAAACTGTGAACTTCTTTCTTCCTTCTTTTTTCAATCCCCTTTCCTCCTTCCCTGGTGCACGGTAGCCTACCGGCGTCAGCCTGGTTAACTTCCCTGCCTTTCCCTTATGACTTCTCTCTCCGTGCGATCTCCAATTACCCCTGTCTAGCGCTAGCTGGCTCCAACTTAAGCCTAAAAATTTCCTAATTTCATCACCTAACCTAGTTTTCTGCCGTCCTAGACTGCGCTTCCCTTCCCCTGGAACCCATCCTGTAACTCGAATGGTCCGCCGGTTATCTACCCTACGCATTACATGGCCTGCCCAGCTCCATTTTTTTTCTCTTAACGTAAACTACGCATATATAATATCGGCTATCCTCGTCAGCTCTCCGATCCACATCACTCTCGTCCTGCGTCTTAACGTTTGGCCAAACAATTTTCGTTCTATCGCTCTTCGCGCGGTCCGTAACTAGTACCCGAGCTTCTTTGTTAACCTCCTAGTTTCTCCGCATATTGGACAACGTGTATATAGTAGCTCATTGTACCATACCATAATCACCTGCCTTCTACACTTTCCTGTATTTCCCACTTCCCCTTTCCCCAGTGAGGGGTAGCAGGCTAGAGACACGCTCTCCCGGTCGACCTCTCCTCCTTTGTCTTCATTAAAACCTCCTCCTCCTCCTCCTCCTAGTTTCTGCCCCGTATGTTAGCACCGGCAGAACGCAATGATTGTACACTTTTGTTTTCAACGACAGTGGTAAGCTGTGGTAAGTGGTAAGCGCATGGTACATTGATGCTCTTATATTTTAAATCTCTACTTTGCTCTCAGTTGATCGAATCCCGGCCACAGCGACGGCATTTCGATGGGGGCGAAATGCGAAAACACCCGTGTACTTAGATTTAGGTGCACGGTAAAGATCACCGGGTGGTCGAAATTTCCGCAGTCCTCCACTACGGTGTGCCTCATAATCAGAAAGTGGTTTTGGCACGTAAAAACCCATAATTATTTTTTTGCTATCAGTTTACCTCCCCTCTTCTCTCTCCCCAGCGTAGCTTAGCAGACCGGATCTTTCCATCTGGTTAACATCCCTACCTTTCCACTTTCTTCTGTGTCTGTCTCTCTCTACTAAACGCATTTCATCGACCAAAATTTTGTGCGCCAAGCGCAAGTCCACGTCGCACACCCGATTCCTGGCGTCACACAAACTTGTTCGTCCGTCTCGTAACACTTATTGCAGAAGCCCAAACGTTGCTGGACAACCAGCTGCCTACAGAAGCTTCTCACAACACTGATGCCCGCAGCGTATGGGATCCCCATATTTTTTCCCGACTACATGTCCCGAACCATAAGACAATACCGGCTTCTAGGCGTTGGTGCCCGGCTGTATGTGGATAAAAACTTCCTCTGCGATTCCTGAAAGCCTTACTCGATTTCACCCGATTATTATTTTAATAAAATTTAATAACTAACATTTCGATTAGTCGCTTGTCATGGTATCACTGAGTTAGTTGTTGCCACGTTTAGAGAAACCCGAATCGAGTTTCTTATAGGTTCACCAAGCACAGGTTCTTCTTTGTAGGTCTTCGTAGCAACCTTTGTAGCCTCCGAAACTAAAACGCTTATACGAACACATGGCTGGTCTCAAAATCATCATCATCATCATCGGCATAATCATTATAACCATCATCATCTATCCCGCTTTCGTTCCCGTTTTCCCTTCGGCATGTGCGGAGAAAACGGTTAGAACGCACCATCTCGGGCCGACCTCTCTGCTATTCCATAAATAAATCCTACAGTTACTACTTCATAGCAACCATCGATCTCATTTCTCTCCCCAAGTGGCTAGGTTCCTCCTTCGAAAAACGACAGAGTAAGTTTGTGAGCGTTGCACAGAAGCTCTTGCGTAAGCTCTGGGCCCTACCTACCATTCGCCCCTCTCGGGGACATACCATGGAAGCAACGCCGCTGATAGCATCGAGAATCGAAGGGATCCATTAGTGAGCTCCAGGGCTCCACAACGCCTCCAGCTAAAGCTCCGAGCCGCTAGTAATCCTCGTATATAGCAACACAGTTTAGGAAAGCTCGCGAAGAATGTCGTTGACCGACAAAGAAGGATGATCTTTCACCCAACGCGGTCCTTTCCGCACAGAGTTTCCTCAGCGACGTCAGAGACGTCAGCGATTTCCCTCCACCCCCATCGACAAGCCCGCCAAGGTGAGTCAGATGCCACGGCGTTACGCCGCTGAGCACGAGGTCGAGGGTTCGATTCCCCTACGGCTGCATTTTGGTGGCAGCAAAAAGCGAAAAGAAGCAGTCGTGTACTGCGATTTCTTGGGGGCCACGTTGACGCCGTAATGGGCAAACACATTTCAGCATCAAACAAAATTAAAAACCTGTTACCCTTTATTTCTGTCTGGGAAGAGTACATTTGCGCAATAAGAACGCTGTAATGTTATTTTGGTTAATAAGTTAATTGCCACTGAAAATAATATTTTTAATTGCTGTGCTGAACTAACCGCAACAGAAAACTCGCCCCAGCACCTTTATAAAGAAAAAAGGAAAGAAACCACTGCTATGGGCTATAGGTTAAGTTTCCTGTGCTTAAATTGACATTTTGACGTATAAACTCACATACAATATGTGTTACGTATGGTTATTACAGGATTAAAGAGCGCCGAATGGTCAAAATTAATCAGCAGCCCTACAACACGCCGTCCTTCATAGGCACTATGCAGTTTCGGGACGTTGAACTCCATAGTTTCAGCTGTTGTTGTTGTTGTAGTTGTTGTTGTTGTTGTTGTTGTTGTTGTTGTTTTTGTTTTTTCCTCACCCATATTGAGGGAAAAGTCAATTCACACGTGGACGCAATATAAACGACACACTTTGTGACCTCCAGGTCCTACAGCCATCCAAGTACGTACATTGGCTAGTGCACACGTGATGCTGGCGTGCTATACTACGCTCGCTACAACGCAAGCAACGTATAACGTACTTTGCATGGTCAAATCAAAATGTCATTCTTTGAGCGTACGAACCTCAAGGAGAACCTTGCGATTGATAGACAGTATAGGTACCCGCTGTGGTTGCTCAGCGGCTATGGTGTTGGGCTACTGAGCACAAGGTTGCGGGATCGAATCCCGGCCACGGCGGCCGCGTTTCGATGGGGGCGAAATGCGAAAACACCCGTGTGCTTAGATTTAGGTGCACGTTAAAGAACCCCAGGTGGACGAAATTTCCAGAGTCCTCCACTACGGCGTGCCTCATAATCAGAAAGTGGTTTTGGCACGTAAAACCTAATAATTTTTCAGACAGTCTAAGCGTTGCAATGACTGGCTGCACGTGTACATGTATAGACGAACTCTACGGTTTTATACCGGTCGAAATCTGAATTACCACCTCAGGCACGACACCTCCAGAATACACGCGTCTTTTCAAAAGCAAAATTCAGCGGTGCAACTAAGACCCACAAAAAACACCACGCCATCTTCCCAGGAGCAAAAGTGCATACAGATTTGAAAGCACAGGCGATCCCGTTCTCCACAAATGGGCCATTAATTTGAGGGATATGACACAATGTTCTATTTCATCTATGCCGTTCGCGTAACGGACGCAGAAATTTCGGGAGAAAAAAAAACGTCGTGTACATCTTTCAGCGCCACGGAGCAGTGGAACATTTCACGATACAGGTAACCTTTATTGCACAAGTGCTGGCTTGCTGCCCAAGACTTCGCATGAGACCCCGCTCGAAGATAGTTTGCGAGGCGAACGTCGAAATTGCGCACAAGCCGGGAACAATGCGTTAACTACCACGCTAAAAAGCAAACTCCTACTAAAAAAACAACGACATCCAATCGGCCTTTATTGCTCTGCGTGCTTCAACGTCAACCTTTCGGATCTCAGCCTATAGTTTCTTTAAAAAGCCAACGTGCTCGCCACTTCAACCAATGCGTCCACGAATGTTGTCGAGTTAGCTGAAGTTAATTCAATTTGCTCGTTGTCGTAGACCACTGAGCCGGTAGGCGTCAGCAGTACGTTGCAATACGTGGCAGTATACTGTCAAGGTAAACCCCAGCCTTCACAGGTGACTTCAACGTGCGTCACCAGCTGTGGGGAAGCATCCAGATTAGCTTCAGCAAGTGGAATGACGGCAGACTAACGTATCGGCGGAGCACTTGCTTGGACTTTACTGATTTCAAGGCGCTTTGCTGCGTACACACACAGTGTTCCCTCCATCACGCTTTCCTCTTTCTGTTCCCCTTTTCCCTTCCCCCAGTGTAGGGTAGCAAACCGGCCGCTCGTCTCGTTGACCTCCCTGCCTTTCCTCTATTTGCTCTCTCTCTCTCTCTCTCTCTCTCTCTCTCTCTCTCTCTATCTCTCGCTCTCTCTCTCGCTGGTTGTAAGAGGAGCCCAGGTTTCGACAGATGCCATGTGCTCTGCACGCCGCCGCGGACATATTTAGCATCCGCCCAGCTTCCGTGCAGCAGCGACACACTTTAGCCTACTCTCTGGCAACCGTCAACGTTTGACCATTTTCGGGTGACGTTACTTCGAGTCTTTAGCCCCAACCGACATGTCTTTGTTATTTATTAACTGCGACAGCATGGGAAGTTTGGCCTACTGAAGATCACGCTATTGCAATATCGTAGCTAAATACACAGGCACACATGTTACGACAACACGCGAGAGAATAACGTCAATATAAAAAAATGTGTCAAAAAAAAAAACTCCGCACGTACACTATGGAAATATACACAGAACATGAAAAAAAAGAGTAACTCTATACAGATCATGCATAATGCAGTCTGCGTATAAGTTGAGACAAGAACGAGTAGTCTCTGTTCATGTTGAAATAGGTCAGTTCAAACAAATAGTATACGAAGTCACTAACGCGAGAAAGAGTTGTCATGATACTAAAATGAGGTTAAAGGAACAAACCGATATGTCACACTAGCAGGGCGGGTCGTGACACAATCTCCGCGCGACGCCAAGACTGGACTGAGTACTGCAAATATGCAAGCTGCTGTGTTGGCGACGAGCATTCATCAGACCAATATTAACGTGGAGAACATGAGCAACAGAATGTTCAATTGCCTTAGTTTAGTGTGTGTGTGTGTGTGTGTGTGTGTGTGTGTGTGTGTGTGTGTGTGTGTGTGTGTGTGTGTGTGTGTGTGTGTGTGTGTGTGTGTGTGTGTGTGTGTGTGTGTGTGTGTGTGTGTGTGTGTGTGTGTGTGTGTGTGTGTGTGTGTGTGTGTGTGTGTGTGTGCGTGCGTGCATGCGTGCATACGTGCGTGCGTGCGTGCGTGCGTGCGCGTGCGTGCGTGCGTGCGTGCGCGTGCGTGCGTGCGTGCGTGCGTGCGCGCGCTGTTTGCTCGCACTCGCTATTTGTAGTATACCACTGAACATCATATCATAACACCGTTGTATAATATATACTCTTCCAAAAAACATCTGATCTAACACTTTGCACATAATCAATGGCCGTTACCCTATGCACTACACACTCAAAATACGCCAATATCAAGCCGACTGCCCAGTAATAAGGGGCTCGAAGCTCTTCAAGTGGATATCTCCACCTTGCTCCAAGCCCTTGCTTTGCTCAATGTTTTACGGAAGGAATAAAGTTTCATTTTATTTTTGTCATAACCACCCCTAACCCTCTGGTTTCCCTATTCCCTTCCCCTGCACAGAGTAACAGCTTAGCGCGCACGAGGTGAGGCCGACCTCTCTGCGCTTCTATCACTAAAATCCCCTTTCTCTTCTTTCTTCGACGTAAAGAGGGTCATTCGTTCCGATGTGAACGCATTCGAACTCAAATCGACGCTCGTGCCAAATCACGCCGCGCACTAGATAGGCGCAGCACACAAAACCTGCCGCTACAACTCGTAATCGTAAACACGTGCGCGAAATTGCAATCTCACCTTATCCTTGCAGCAAGCACCTCGGCCGACACCAGCTCGCCGCGGTAATCAGGCGTCCAAACCCCAGCGCGTTTCACAGCTTTCGCTTAGAAGATGCGCCCCCCCCCCCCCCCCCCCCAATTCTGTGCGCACTGTGGTTTTCATGAAGTACCGCCACAAGCTTCCCACAAGAGCCCCGGGAAGAATATACGGCAGAGAGAGAGAAAAAAAAATAACAGACATCTGGAGCAGCCATCAACCACGACCCGGCGATATTTCTCGATCGCGAAGGAATCGCGCCAACCGAATCAACTATAGCGCTCGTACGAAGGGTAGTGAATTCAATGCGCTTCGCTGAGCGTCTATGACGATTATCAGTCGCACTTGAACTGCTTGAACTCATTAGTCGCAAGTGCCCGCCAGATGGCGAAACTGACGATCCGTGATTTCACCGTCCGTGTTCACCGCCGTGTGCATCAACACTCCCAAGGGTTAATATTGCGCACACATAATAACACGTGCAAGGTTTATGGTGCACGGTTTTTTTTTTTTTTTTTACTTGAACAGACCACTTCTGTAGAATGCATGCGCACTTACATTAACGGTGATTTACCTCCCCATGCCGCACACAAGCAGCAGCAAATAGCGGAGAGACTAGCAAGCAGTACATTAATTTTACAACACAACTTCTGGAATTTGTCTATATATAAACTTGCTCGAAGCAGGTAGCCTTCCGGTGTGTCTTCACCGTCATACAGGAGACTTCCAACGAGAGTATCTGAGACCGAATAGAGATACTTCTTCGCAAACAGAATTCGCTTTTCGTACAGCTTCAAGCAACGTTAGTAAAATCGTGGAACGAGCCCGAAGTTCATGAACATAACGAGAAAATTGCCAGTGCTCGCAGCTATAAGTACTTGTTTTCCACAAATAGTCGCCCGTCCATACCCTCTGCATCCTTACCTGCTTCAGCCTTTAAATAATCGCGTTACTCAGTAACTTAATTACCAGGCAGATCACTAGGTGAGGTACGTATCTACTAGCCATTATTTATTCCTCTAGTCAAGCAGTCGTCAGTGCGGGTTGAGATTACAGTTGTGGAGCGCCGTAAAGAAAACTAAGAATAAACGCACGAACTCGCACAGAACAATTCGCAGTGGCATTGCGAGCTCCCAACCAGTTACGTCAAAATAATAAGCAATAGCACATGGGCATTACGCTAACCAAGCAAAGGTAAAGAATGCAAGCTAGCTCCTAATCTAACATGAGACAATGAACGGAACTCCCAAACGTCTTAATCTCTCGCAAAGCACCATCCCCATGAAATCACCACCTACGAAAAAAAAAAAAAAACGGGAGGGGGGGGGAGTGCACGATAAAGAAAACAACGTCATCGTCAGAATTACTAGTTTTTGTAGACACTTGCGTTTGCTGTGAACAACAGACCTAGTACGAAGCGAGACGTCGGCGCTAGATAAATAAAATACATAACGATACGTGACTCTGATTAGCTCGCAAAGAACACCTCGTAATCGTAATTGAGCTAGGCAGGTAGATGAGTTCCAAGTAGAAGATAGTGTGAAGCAAGCACTTACGGTAGTCAACGTGAACACGGTATACGGCCCTGTCTCCACAGGGGTCATTCAGCAAATGTGCGATGCCCAGAGCAGCTCATCTAGGTCGTAATCTCACGCAAAACACATCCACGTTTCGAGAGGTGCCCGAGTACTAAATGCAGCTGCTCTAATTTTCTAATCTCTCGCTCGTCTCACTTGACCTTTACGTAGTTCTGCGTTAGCACCAGCAAAAAAGCCAGCACCAAAGACAGAAGATCTGTATCTGTGGAAAGTTATGCACGAAGACTGGATAGAACTGCAAGAGCTAACAAGAAATAAATAAGTCAAGGAACTAAATGTCCCAGTATACTGAAATAAGAGAGCCATTCTGTGCGGGGGTGTTCATTAGGTAAGTGCGCACCTAGCTATACATGCAGCAAGCTTAGAGGCGAAGTGGTTGTATACTTTTGGCGCGTAAAGAACTGACGTTTAGTTGTACAATTGACATTTAGTAGCAGTGGAACAAAAAAGAAGGCGTTTCATTTTCGTGGTCCTTCATTCCGCCAGTGTTAAAACTCACCGCAACACCATCACGAAAGAAATGTCCCTGATACAAATGTGCGGCACGGCTAGAACGGCTGCCGCAATCGCGTTTACGAGGTTGTGGAACTCGGTCGACAGTGATACATTAATGCAAAGCTTTCTTTGAGATGCGACAATCCTAATGGCACCGCGTTTCATAACTTGTTCTTGCAATATCTGACGTCGTGATCATAATTTATTCAGAAGAAAGACTCGTACAAAAGTGTACGCAAACATCCGGGATCCCTAACCAACAGATAGTTGGGATCCTTTCGACATCTGTACAATGTAAAGAAAACACAGGCAGGGCATAAAGTGGGTACACATGATATCACCATGATGCTGGGCTATACATAAAACAAGGTTTCCGAGTTGTAATATATAATTTCACTTTCGGATAGTTCCATTTGGCCAACCGATGCTAAAAAGGAAAAAAAGAAGAAAATTGGCTGCTTCATTGGCGTTACAGGAACATTACAGAGAGAGAGAGAGAGAGAGAGAGAGAGAGAGAGAGAATACAGGAAAGGCAGGGAGGTTAACCAGACGCACGTACGGTTTGATACCCTGCACTGAAGGAAGGGGTATGGGCATGACTAGAGAGAGAGAGAGAGAGAGAGAGAGAGAGAGAGAGAGCAGTATTGCGCACATTTGAAGGTTCGCACATCACAAAGAAACACTAAGTGGGAATAAGGAAGAAGTGCGTCCGACGGCTTGCTTCTGAGGTGCTATGTACTTTCAATTTTTTTAAGCAGCATTACTGTCGCGAGACGTATGTTCTGTTTGGACGACAGCACAGAAGCCCACGCAAAGTACCCTGTTTCCGGAAACCGGGCAAGTTACCCTGACATTCTCTCAGCAGTCCTTCTAAATATGAACCAGGGAAAGCGTGCAAGCGCTTGTATTCTTCACCTGCGAGGACATCGGTCAACAACCTTCTGGCAGTGACTGCCAAGACCTTCCTTCTGAGAATGCCATGCGCCTTGTCCAAGCTTCGCATCAAGAGCGCCGGACCCCTCAGCATCGGTCCCAGCCATTGTCACGGCAACCGCCTAAGGTGTATTCTCAGCGACCACTCCTTGCAGTTCCACAGCGACCTGCTCTCCGGGACCAGTTGGTGTTTCAGCAGCGGCCATCGATAGCGAGCCTCCCTCCGTGTCACACACGACTCGCCGATGCTATTCGCGGCTCAACCAGCAATGCTCATGTTTCTTCCAGAGGCAAACAACCTGCTAGAGGTAAAGGCGCTGCTGTCTATAGAGGCAGTGGTGCTTCAACCAAATCCAGGGGGCCTCACTGTATGCTTGCTATGAATATCCGTTATATAAAAAATAAACAGCCATACACCAGTGGAATGCTAATAGCGTCCGCAGTTATGTCCGCTGATTTTCGACAACAAATGGCGCAACGAGACGACGTTCGTCTTTCTAATTATGTTATATACAAATCATCTCGTCCGGCTGGAAATAGTAGAGCGACATTGCATGTGACAAAGAGACCTCTCGTCGTATTTAATTCACTCGGGTGACTCGAATGCCCCAGAGGTCGTCGCCTGTAACATACTATTTGTACTGACCTGTCTCGCAGTGATTAGTGCTTACATGCAAGCATCTAGTCTTATTACAGTGGACAGTCTTGTGAATATATTCGGCATCGCGAATTCTTGTGTTCTGGTTCATGGGCTTTTCAATGCGAATGACGTTATATGGTACTGTCAGCATAGCGATGTTCGTGGACATGTTGTCGAGTGCTCAGCTGGAAACTTCCATCTGACGTCGATCGGAGAACTTACAGAGAGATAAGCTCATTACATTCAATGAAATTACAAAACATTACTACATGGGAAGGAGAGAGTTTGCTCCCCCTCATGACATGCTAAACAGAGCACAAGCAGTTAGACTTCGGCAATCACAAACACAGTCTTATTATTCAGCTGCACGAATAAAGGAATGGTATGACATTGCAGACATGAATATTATATGCAAAGCATGCAATAAGGAGATGTACACGCTTGAACATGTGCTCTGGGAGTGTGGGTCGCTCGGCCCTCGCATTTCCCGGAATCGGTTTTTAGGAATGATTAGATCGCACGATCATATCCCTCAAGTTCTGGCTGCCCAGTACGCCCGCGATAGGGCTAGGAGGCTTGACCTCCCGGTCCCAACATGGGACTAGCCAGGCAGGTGGCAACACCTTTTACCAGATCAGAATAAAGTTTATTCCTCCTCCTCCTATGCTGTTATGTTTATGCTGTTATGTATGCTGCTGTGTAGATGAGAACTGATCTTACGTGCGCGTTTTCAGAGTCTTTTCGTGCCCTTTCACTAGTTTACAGACTATGTATGTCTTTTAGTGTCCTTTTATTAATTTTTTTTTCTATGGGTATAACTTCGCAAATGCGACAAATGAGAAGAATGGGGGTTAACCGAGGGGCCCGATTTGTTATTAGCCATGCCATACGAAGCCAACAAACACTGACTGCAAATGCGAGTACTATTCGACTCCCACAAGTGCATATCATTTTATTGCACTTTTGTTTTGCTAGGCCAGCCAAAAGGAGTAGCCGGCGTCAATAGTGGTCCCAACATCTCTATCTAGTTCATATTATTAAAAAAGAAAACACTGAGTTTTAACCGACAATATTCTTTCAAAACTTTGTTTTAGTTAATTTCACGCTTATATGTTGATTACAAGTGAAAAAAAACACACATGAAAGTTCAGTTTCTTTAATTTCACGACGAATCTCCAGCGCCGGTACGTCAACATGAAATCCAATGATTTTAAGGCATTTTTTTTTCAATATTTAGGTAGTTGTGGTTGAGCAAAAGTCCTGGATGCTCAATAAATTCAGTCGATTCGGAGAAAACACTGAGTTTTAACCGACAGTATTCTTTCAAAACTTTGCTTTAGTTAATTTCACGTTTATATGTTGATTACAAGTGAAAAAAAACACACATGAAAGTTCAGTTTCTTTAATTTCACGACGAATCTCCAGCGCCGGTACGTCAACATGAAATCCAATGATTTTAAGGCATTTTTTTTTCAATATTTAGGTAGTTGTGGTTGAGCAAAAGTCCTGGATGCTCAATAGTTTCAGTCGATTCGGCTACCATGCGAGAAACGTAGATCTCGCCGGGGAAATGCGTGGATTCACGTGCAAAAGTAGTTGGGACTCCAGAGACCCAGCTCAGTAAGTAGCCCAGTGTCCATGGCGTTGCCCTGCTGAGCTCTAAGTCGAGGATTCGATCCCCACTACAGCGGCCGCCTTCCGATGGGGGCGGAATGGCCCAACGCTCCCTGCACCGCGCACTTGATGCACGCTAAGAGAACCCCCGGTGGTCAAAATAATACGGAGCCCTGGCCCCGACTAAGGCGTCACTCATAACCAGGATCGTGGTTGTGGCAGGTAAAGCCCCAGAATTTAATTTTTGTTTTAGCAGCTAAAGGGCCGTCGAAAATCTATCACGTCACGACACGCTGGCACGGGAGCGTCTATGTCATGCCCGCCACCTGCATATCGATTTTGCGTTTTTATGCGAAGCATATTAACGTAGGTTTCGGGCCTTCGCGCGACGCCCGGCGGTGGCCACCATTGACCCTGAAGTGGGGTCACGTGACATGACGTCACGTGATGACGTCACACCGGCTGCAGATGGGGCCTCATATCGCGCCGTCGGTCGCCTCCCGGCGGTGGCCACCATTGACCCTGAAGTGAGATCACATGATGTGACGTCACGTGATGACGTCACACCGGCTGCAGATGGGGCCTCATATCGCGCCGTCGGACGTCGCCCGGCGGAGGCCTCCACGCTTCGGTATGGTGTCTAGAGGGGGAGGTGTCGGCATCGGAGCACCGGAGAGGCAGCATTTTTTCAGGACGATGCGGCGGCGCTGCTGTCGGCTCCGAGATGCCTCCCGTACGCTGGCTAAGGTCCGCTGCGGTTATTTGGCTCCACTGTAAAGTGCTTTCTCGCTCCGCGGCTTCTTGGGGCGCAATACACGCATCGGAAAATGATTTTCAAGGCTGGGCGACTTTAGCACTGCAGCTGGCCTAACGTACTATGTACTAAATTTTGGTCATTTTATCGCCGCGCTTTAGCTTCGCGCTCAGTGCAACACTTGTGAAACTCATAATTGCACCAAACAGAAAGCTTCCGCAGTAGGCGGTTGTTTGCAGTTTGCCAGTGGCGCTTTAACATTTTAAGGGACTATTATGGGGTGCCGTATGCAGTCCTGTCTGGCGTGACTTTAATAGTGTCTTGAGCTACAGGCGCTTGTCCTAATCGTCTACTGGTTGGTGCGCGCCTCAGCTGAAACGGGCCGCTCGAGTGAACCATGGTTATTTCAAGTTTATTTAGTTTTGCAATGAAAGGTAGAACTGTAGACACCAATGGTCAAAACTCAGCTTAATGAGAGCGTTAAGGGAAATTTGGTTTCCAATATTAGAAACCTGCAAAGAACTAAGTTCGCATATTAAGTACCGCTCAGATAATGCCAAAAATGCCTTAAAAAAGAATATTTATTGTTAATGAAATAATGCACACGACTCTATATACATGGCTGTTAGCTCTCAAACAAACAATATGACACGAAATGGAGCGCAAATCCAATATATAATGCAGGTATATACCCAGAAACGGTGAACAAGGTGCAGTGCAAACAATAATTTGTCGGGTGGGAAATTCTGTTCAGATATGCAGATATTGCTGGGCATACAATGTGATGTGAACAATTCTTGTTTGACATATACAAACGCTTTATGTTGGTCTTGCTGATATAAACTTTGCAGTTATGTTGTGCGCCTCAACTTGAGGTATTTCATTTTTTCTCGCTTCCCTTACTTCGATGCGTTCTCTCCGGCGACAAGGACGTGTAACCTCGTGATGACAAAAAACCGTATCACTTGGTTGGTGATTTCTACGCTATGCTGCGCACAGCCAACCATATCCAGCTTATTTATTGACAGGCAGGAAATAAGGCCCATGGTGCTGTCAGCCTTCAACTTGTTAAAGCTGAAACATTGCGCGAAGGCATCTTCCATCGCAGCAACCAAGTCATTTAGTGCCTGAGATGGGTAAAGTAGGCCACCTCTATCCATGTGGTTGGTAAGGCACGACTCTTCCGGAAGCAAGCGCGAGTCTTTTGCTTGAAGCAACAGCTAGAGAACACTCTTCGTACTTTGTTCTCATTAGCATTTTCCTGGTAACATACCCGCTAACGTAGTAGAGTCGCTATTTGATCCCACCATTTCACGATGATCTGGCATCGCATCACAATGCTTTACCATCTCGTGAACTTCATTTAGGTGGCCCACATCCAGGAGATCATCCAGCTTACTCTGCATACCGACCAAAATTTTTCCAGTGGCGTGGGTCAGGAAGGGCTACTCAGAACTCCTTATGACAAACAAACAAAAGCGGGGAACGCGAAGCTAACTTCACCAGACTTCACGACGCGCGCTTGGAGCCGGAGAGATTGCTCAAACACATCACGCTAGGCATCTCGGAGACGACGAGCGCGCCACCTGTCGCTGTCATGAAAAAATGCCGCAACGCACATACGCGGCGCAGCCCAGCCAATGCTGACACCTCCCCCTCTAGCCACCATAGCTTCGGTTCGCGCCGTCGCGCGCGACGCGGCGGCGGCGCCACCATCTTTGCATCACGTGATATCATCATCATATCATATCATATCATATCATATCATATTATATCACCATCTCTGCATCATCGCGCGCGCCCGCCGTCGCGTCAGTCTCTGTGCCCGCAACCGCGCCAGCGTCTTTGCGCCGGGCGTGTATGCGGTCAAGATGCCTCCAAACGCTAAGGATACGCTAAAGTTAAGCCCAGTGGATGCGAAGCATCCACTGGGCTTAACCTTGATAAGCCTCCAATTTTTTTCACGCTCATCAAACCTCTTCTCGGGATAAGAATGCCTTTCTTTTCTTTTCTTTTACGTTCCTGTTTGTATTGCAGATGGTTAATTTACTAACAAATACTCAAATTATTTTTCTTTCTAGTGGGCCTTTATGATGACGAAGTCAACGCCGAGTACCTCTAAGCGGGACGTACCAAAGAAATGCGCTGTGTCACGGATAAATAAGAGAAACCCACGCATAAGGACTTCTTCGTCGCGGTATGCTCCAGTCAGGAGGCAGGAGTGTGAGCACTAAGCCGCCCGTCGCCAGAGATAGACCGACAGCGACACGGATATTTCTCGTACTCGTCGGTCCGCCAAGCGCACGCGGCATTAGGCCGGCCGTCGTGCAGCCATCTGATCCGGTTTTCCTGATCTCCGGACGTCCGTCCGAGTCGCACTCTGCGCAAAAGCCTTCGACGTAAGCTCCATCTCATTAGGAGTTTGCCTCTCGCAGTGCGCGTCTGGCGCCCGCTATGGTTACAACTGAATGCATACACCGCGATTAATCTTCCTGCATCTGTCCCTTCTGCCGTCCCTGTCATTATTACGTTGATAATATATATTATTGTACCTCCATGTACAATCTGTACGCCCACCTGCTATGGTCTCGGAAAGAGACTGGCAGTATTAAATAAATAAATAAATAAATAAATAAATAAATAAATAAATAAATAAATCTGACTGTGCGAACTGTGGAAGGACTTGGCAGGCTCTAAACATCAAGCCACAATTCGCCGCACAGTTCGCTCATGCCAAGGTCAAGCAATTCTTTCTTTGACACATTTTAGTTAATATTTTCACGAGATTTTCAACAGTGCCTTAGGCGACATACCTCAGGGAGGATGGAATAGAAGCTCGGATGTTTACGTGCAGGTGTAACGAGTGAACAGTATGGCACTAATGCATTCATCCGGGCCCCTTGTTGCGTTTCGCCTGCGACACGTGGTTTTGCCGGCGCGACTGCGGCGGGGCGGCAGACATTTTGGCCCGATCGTCGTCGCCGCAACACTCATCGCCAGGTGTTTCCAGGCGCGACTGCGGCGATGCGACCGCCTAGGGATCATCCTCGCATTCCAGTCATTGTGCCCGAAACAGGCGATGCCAAAGCAGGGATCTCATTCCAGTCATTGTGCCCGAAACAGGCGATGCCAAAGCAGGGATCTCGTTCCAGTCATTGTGCCCGAAACAGGCGATGCCAAAGCAGGGACCATCCTCTCATTACAGTCATTGTGTCCGACCGGCAGCGCCACGACAGGGTGCTACGAGATCGTGCTCGACATGGTGCTACGGCATCGCTACGACAGTGTGCGTCACCATTAGCCCATTGTACATTCACGTGCTCGTCTTTTGAGGGGTTCCTTCTTGCCCTCAACTGCGAGAGTATAAAAACAGCTGCCCCCGGACGCCAAAAGGAGGGCTCCGATTTCTTCTGTTGAGTGAAGTGCTCTCCCGTCTCTCTACTACGGTCAAACCTGACCGCCAACTCTTTGCGATGTTAAAATAAACAAGTTGTTTCGTTGTTACCAGTCGACTCATGCTTTGCCGGGACCTTCGGATGCTTCCAGTTGTACCCCAGGCCGCCAGGCCAACGCTACCCTTGGGGCTTGCGACCCAGGTACAACCACGGGCGTCAGCGCCGAGTTCCCAACAGATCGTACCAGCAGTCCGATCCCAAACATCTGGTGGCAGCGGTGGGATCGCGACAACGGAGGCCAGCAGCGAAGAGATGCAGTTGACTGTATGCTGAGCAGCTCAACGACGATCCGGGAGCAGTGCAACGAGCCCTGTGTGACGACTGGTTGCCTGCAGCGGAACGACTGCGCGGAATTCCTGCCTGCGAGGTTTGGTGAGTGCGGGACTTTCTTCTTCTGAGCTTTGCCAGGCTTTTGTTAGTGTTAGAAACAGAGCTGGTAATTGTGGTTGTCGTTGCTGCCGGGTTAGTTTGCGGCAAGACAATAGTAAGCAGTAGAGAAAGCAGCATTCAGAGCAGCCATGGATTTGAAGTCGTTGCGCAAACCGAAATTGTTGGAGCTTGCAAGAGAGTTGGGTCTGGATGTCTCGGACAAACTCAGAAAACCAGAACTGATAAAGGCTATTCGTGAGTTAGAGGCTGAGGATGACGAGCTGTCGGAATGCCTTGAGACCATTGAAGAGAGAGAGACTGCAAAAAGACAGGAGCGCGAACTTAAAGAGCAAAAAGAAAAAGAAGAGCGTGAACGTAAAGAACAGAAAGAAAAAGAAGAGCGTGAACGTAAAGAACAGAAAGAGCGAGAGCAACAAGAGCGTGACCGTCAACACGCTTTGGAAATGAAGCGTCTTGAGGTAGAGATGGAACGCGCTCGTAATGGAAGTCAGGCACACGGTGCAGGAGAACGCGTATTGTTCAAAATGACTGACCTGATGCGGCCGTTTAAGCTTGGAGAGGACATTGGTTTGTTCCTGGTTAACTTTGAGCGAACGTGCGAGAAGCAGGGGTTCTCTCGGGAAACGTGGCCACAGCGCTTGCTCACTTTGTTACCCGGCGAGGCGGCCGACGTAGTCGCTCGCTTGGATAGAGAGGAGGCAGAGGATTTCGACACAGTGAAATCGAGTCTTCTAAAAAAGTACCGGCTGTCTGCGGAGGCGTTCCGTCGGAAGTTTCGGGAAAATGAGAAAGGCAGAAGTGAGTCATATACAGAGTTTGCGTATAGGCTTATGTCGAACATGCAGGAGTGGCTCAAAGAAGAGAAAGCGTTTGGTGACCACGATAAAGTTCTGCAGTGTTTCGGGCTAGAACAGTTTTATAGTCGGTTACCTGAGAACGTGCGATACTGGGTCTTGGATAGGCCAGACGTGAGTACGGTGGCTAGAGCCGCTGAGCTAGCCGAGGAGTTTGTGACGCGTCGAGCTCGCGGAGCTAAGGACGGTCAAAAGGGTGAATTTGGCTCGAAGTTTGAGAGGCCGAAGTTCACACCCATGAGAGCAAAGGGGAACACGCGTAGTGAGGATGCAAGTGAAAGCAGTCCGACCAAACGTAAAGAGACGGCGGCAGCCGAAGCCGAACGCAGAAAGCGGTTCGAGATGAGGCGAGCGGGCGTTTGTTATACGTGCCAGAAGCCGGGTCACTTTTCGGCGCAGTGTCCGGAAACAACACCAAAAGTTGTGTTTTTTTCAATAGGCAGCACTGACGAGAACATGAAGCTTCTCGAGCCTTACATGCGAGACCTCCTCGTGAACGGGAAAGAGTGCCGAGTGCTTCGCGATTCCGCAGCTACGATGGATGTAGTTCACCCGTCTTACGTAGAACCCCATATGTTCACGGGCGAGTGCGCGTGGATCAAGCAAGCCGTGGAAGCTCATAGCGTGTGTCTGCCAGTAGCAAAAGTGCTTATTGAAGGACCTTTCGGAGCGCTTGAGACAGAGGCGGCAGTGTCATCTATGCTGCCACCCCAGTACCCGTACCTATTTTCAAACAGGTCCGATCACCTCCTGCGCGAGAAGGGGCTTTTGTTTGGTGAAGCTAGTGTTCAGGCCTTAACCAGATCGAAGGTTCGGGAGCTCGCTGCAAAGGCGGTAGTTGCGGGGCCGACGTTATCAAACAACGAAAAAGGGTCAGAGGCGCAGCAAGCTGATATTCAGAGCACGCCCGAACTGAATAAACTTGAGTCTGTAACGTTAAAGGCGCCAGATACTGGAGAGGAAACGCCCGACGCGGGAAAGTTAGAAGAGCTATCTACTGATTTGCTCATCGCGCCTACGTCAGACGGACTTGATAGGTTGCTAAAAGTCAGCCGGACGGCTTTGATAGCCGAGCAAAAAAAGGATGGCAGCCTGGAAAACGTGCGCTGCAATGTCAAAGAAGGTATCGCCAGGAAAACTGCGCGTTTTGTGGAAAGAGGTGGAGTCCTGTACCGGAAGTATCTAGACCGCCGAGGAGTGGAGTTCGATCAGCTGGTCGTGCCTCAATGCTATCGTCAGGATCTGTTGCGCTTGTCACATGGGGGTTCGTGGTCCGGACACCTAGGAGTTAAGAAAACTAAGGACCGTCTCTTGCAAGAGTACTATTGGCCAGGGTGTTTTCGGGACGCAGACCATTTCGTGAGGACATGTGACACTTGTCAGCGGGTGGGCAAACCAGGGGACAAATCGAGGGCGCCGTTGAAATTGGTACCTATCATTACGGAGCCTTTTAGACGGCTCGTTATTGATACTGTGGGACCTCTGCCGGTAACAGCCACGGGGTACAGACACATTTTGACTGTGATCTGCCCAGCGACAAAGTTCCCTGAAGCAGTGCCGCTTAAAGAACTCAGCTCAGTTGAGATAGTTAATGCACTACTGTCCATATTTGCGCGAGTTGGTTTTCCTGCGGAAATCCAATCAGATCAGGGCACCGTGTTTACTAGCGCTTTGACGACAACTTTTCTCGAAAGGTGTGGGGTAAAGCTGTTACACAGCTCAGTGTACCACCCACAGTCGAATTCCGTTGAGAAGCTCCACTCCGTCATGAAGCGCGTGTTGAGAGCGTTGTGTTTTGAACATCGAACTGACTGGGAGCTGTGTCTGCCTGGGGTGATGTTTGCTTTAAGGACCGCGCCGCATGCGGCTACGGGGTTTTCGCCAGCTGAACTGGTGTACGGTCGCTCGCTTCGATCTCCGCTTCGCATGCTTCGAGAATCGTGGGAAGGTAGGGGCGACGACCCAGTCGTGGTGGAGTACGTGCTTAAGCTCCTCGAACGCTTAAGAAGGGCACAGGAGTTGTCAGGTGAAGCAATGACAAAGGCCCAGCAGAGGGCCAAGGTTTATTATGATCGGACAGCCAGGGCCCGTCGTTTTGAGGTTGGCGATGAGGTCATGATATTGCGCACATCGCTAAACAACAAACTAGACGTGCAGTGGGAGGGCCCAGCACGAATTGTTCAGAAACTGTCGGACGTTAACTACGTGGTAAGTCTGCCAGGAAAGCGGAAAGCACAGCAAGTTTACCACTGTAATCTGCTCAAACCTTATAGACAAAGGGAAGCAGTGGTGTGCATGATGGTAAACGTTCCTGAAGAGCTTCCGGTCGAGCTTCCGGGACTAGGCTCAGTGACGAACAGGGAAGACAACGGTCAAGTCATTAGTGACCTTATCAGTAAAGCACCGCTGTCGCCCGAGCAGAAAACCGAACTACACCAGCTATTACAAGAGTTTCAAGGTCTGTTCTCTGAGAGGCCTGGTAGGACTTCTGTACTTACTCATGATGTAGAACTTACCTCCCCAGAGCCAGTACGATCCAAGGCGTATCGGGTGTCACCCCGCCAGAGCGATATTATGGAGGCTGAGGTAAAGAAAATGCTACAGCTCGGTGTTATTGAGGCAGGTGAGAGTGATTATACCTCCCCTTTGATTTTAGTTGAGGTACCGGGCAAGGAACCTCGTCCTTGCGTCGACTACCGCAGGCTTAATTCCATCACTAAGGATCAAATTTATCCGATCCCTAACATCGAGGAGCGCCTTGAGAAAGTTAGTAGCGCTCAGTTTATTTCCACCCTAGATCTTGTCAGGGGTTATTGGCAGGTTCCACTTACAGAAGAGGCTAGTAGGTATGCGGCGTTCATTTCACCAATGGGAACATTCCGTCCTAAAGTGTTGAGTTTTGGTTTGAAGAACGCGCCATACTGTTTTTCAAGTCTCATGGATAAAGTGTTGCGGGGACAGCAAGAATTCGCTTTACCGTATCTAGACGACGTAGCGATATTCTCCGCATCCTGGTCTGAGCATATGACACACTTGCGGGCAGTGCTAACCCGCCTGCGCGAAGCGGGCTTGACAGTCAAGGCTCCTAAGTGCCAGTTAGCACAGGCCGAGGTTGTCTACCTCGGTCACGTGATTGGTCAGGGTCGTCGCCGCCCCTCTGAGATAAAAGTGGCCGCTGTGCGAGACTTTCCGCAACCGCGCACCAAGACCGATATTCGGTCGTTCTTGGGTGTCGCCGGCTACTATCAGAGGTACATCCCTAGGTACTCTGATATCGCGGCTCCCCTGACGGATGCTCTAAGAAAGACAGAGCCTCAAACAGTCGTCTGGGACGAGACAAAGGAAAGAGCTTTTAGCGCCCTAAAGAGTGCCCTAACAAGCCAGCCTGTGCTACGATCGCCAGACTATACAAAAGGGTTCATTGTTCAGTGCGATGCTAGTGAGCGAGGCATGGGCGTTGTACTGTGCCAACGGGAAAATGGAGAAGTAGAACACCCCGTCCTGTATGCTAGTCGTAAGCTGACCAGTCGTGAGCAGGCGTATAGCGCCACCGAGAAAGAGTGTGCATGTCTCGTGTGGGCCGTTCAGAAATTGTCATGCTATCTAGCCGGCTCGAGGTTTATCATTGAGACGGATCACTGCCCTCTCCAATGGCTGCAGACCATCTCTCCCAAAAATGGCCGCCTCCTGCGCTGGAGCCTCGCTTTACAACAATATTCCTTTGAGGTGCGTTACAAAAAGGGGAGTCTCAACGGTAACGCCGATGGCTTAAGTCGAAGCCCCTAACGTAGGAATCAGCCTCAAAATTGTTTGTTACTGATGTTTTTCTTCCTGAGGCAGGATTTTTTTTAACATATTGCTTTTGTTTAGTGTTTCAAAGTGATGATATGCTTTCTAGTGCAATTTTTCAATTTGTGGACGCGTTCTGAGTGATGCTAGACTACTGTAAGGAACTAGGCAGTGGTATAACAAGGGGAAAGAGCCTGGCAGGGCTTAGTGAGGGTTGTGCCGTGCTTGCTGACTGAGCGGTTGAGTTTCAGCGTAGTTCTAACGCTTGCCGGGAACGAGAACAAAAATGTGAACTCTCCCGAAGTCACTTTGCAGTGTCCCGTGCGAACCTGAACGAGAGAACGAGGCCTTCTCTGTGCGCTGCGCTCAAGAAACGTCGAGGGACGCCCGACTTCGGTTATGAGCATCATCGAGCGACATCCCTCCGGACAGCGGATGCAGTCCCCTGTCCATCGGGATCTCCTTCCCCCGGCGGGGCGGTCTGTTGCGTTTCGCCTGCGACACGTGGTTTTGCCGGCGCGACTGCGGCGGGGCGGCAGACATTTTGGCCCGATCGTCGTCGCCGCAACACTCATCGCCAGGTGTTTCCAGGCGCGACTGCGGCGATGCGACCGCCTAGGGATCATCCTCGCATTCCAGTCATTGTGCCCGAAACAGGCGATGCCAAAGCAGGGATCTCATTCCAGTCATTGTGCCCGAAACAGGCGATGCCAAAGCAGGGATCTCGTTCCAGTCATTGTGCCCGAAACAGGCGATGCCAAAGCAGGGACCATCCTCTCATTACAGTCATTGTGTCCGACCGGCAGCGCCACGACAGGGTGCTACGAGATCGTGCTCGACATGGTGCTACGGCATCGCTACGACAGTGTGCGTCACCATTAGCCCATTGTACATTCACGTGCTCGTCTTTTGAGGGGTTCCTTCTTGCCCTCAACTGCGAGAGTATAAAAACAGCTGCCCCCGGACGCCAAAAGGAGGGCTCCGATTTCTTCTGTTGAGTGAAGTGCTCTCCCGTCTCTCTACTACGGTCAAACCTGACCGCCAACTCTTTGCGATGTTAAAATAAACAAGTTGTTTCGTTGTTACCAGTCGACTCATGCTTTGCCGGGACCTTCGGATGCTTCCAGTTGTACCCCAGGCCGCCAGGCCAACGCTACCCTTGGGGCTTGCGACCCAGGTACAACCACGGGCGTCAGCGCCGAGTTCCCAACAGATCGTACCAGCAGTCCGATCCAAACACCCTGTACACTGAAAATTAAATCTTCTCCTGCAAGCAGGCCATCCAGCCGTGATGTTTTGCTCGGCAGCTTCAATTACTGATCCTGCGCTGGCTAGATTCTCTACAAAATATTTGCATGGAGACTTTGGAGCCGGATTAGCCATGACATAATCCGTACTAGCCCGCCATAGAGAATGGAGACCCAAAAGAAAGGCAACTTTTCGAGAGAATCGGCAGGTGCCTAGCACATGCAAGAGTCCTAGTTTACATGAATTAAGGCTTTTAAAAGCAGGAACGAAATTGGAGAATAATAATCCACCAGTGTTTTTTTTTTTTTTATATTCATGGTATACTTCTTCCTGCGTACACCTCTCCTCATCGCTGTTCCCTCAAGAAAAGTAAATAAACATCGTCTCCGTCCTCGTCACGTCACTTGCCGATGTCTGACTACGTAAATTGGCAATAATCATTGATTGCACATTGCCCGCATAGCTTGTGAACGATGCAGCGCAGAAGAAACCACATTTGATTCACACAGAACTTTTTCATGGACCAAAGTGTCAGGCCGATGTTCGTCAAACATGCTGCATCACAAAAAAAAAAAAAAAAAACATTAAAGCACTTTAACGCGCCCGTGAAGACGGCCACGCTCGTTAAGAATATTAGTGCTTTGTGAATAATAGTGTCTTATTCCTGAAGCCTGCGTACCCCAGACAACCCTCGGACTTTGCTTCCTCGAGAACTTTTCGAGTGATACATTAAGTCTTAGTGTCGTCACATTTTCTTCCGTTTTGTCTAGCGCCCCCCCCCCCCCCCTATTTAAATTTTCTTACATTTTTACAGTCTTTTTTTACATTTCTTAAACTGTTTTTAATCCTACATTATTGTCAGGTTGTAATGACAATGAAGAAAGACGCGATGTCAAAATTGAGTTACAAATGCAATTCCTTAATGGACGAACCTGTGACAAGTAGAACAAGTAACACTCAGGACGATGATCGCGGGGAGCCCCCTCGTCGATCGACGAATAAAAAAAAACAACTTGACCTGCGGGTCAAGCGCCCCGGCTATGTTATACAAGACTCGTCGAAAGTTCCAGCGCATTCGCTGGTGCTCGTGCAAGTTCTCGAGTGTACACTATTCTCGTCGCGCACGCAAATGCGGTTGCACAAGTCTCGATGCCAACATGAACAACGGGTAGAATAAGTGCTTAGAATTCGAGAAACTGCCGCTCCTGAAAGGCGCGTCTTTTCGCACTGGGCGATAACCTTGAACATTCGTTAGCCGGTGATCCACGGTCACCATTAAAGATAAATAAGTAGAAGTGCTGTTATTAATCGATAAATGAGGGACAGCCGTCGCGAACAAACGGCAAGAACTCCTCTATCCATGTTTGTGTCACTAAAGAAATGACACATTACACGAGATTAGGCGTTGCATATGTGACAATAAAGACAACTAATTGTACGCATTGTATTTAGTCACACATCATTTAATTAACAGCTCCGCGAAACCTTCGTGTGACATCAATTTGAACAGGTGGGTTGGATATGCATACTCTTATTTTCAATTCACGAGGACTACGTGCGCCGGCGGTAGCACAATGACCTGGAGCGATGTTCCCAAAGAACGCGGACTAAACTGAAAGAACAGAAAGAAAAAAAACGTGGTGGTGGGGGTTGGAGATGGGGGAGGGGGTGCATTCGATATGTCAATTCAGTCACCATAGACTTCTCCTGATCCTGCACCATTTATATGCCAGTAAATGATGTGCTCTAAGCGCCGACAAGCCCTCGAGTTGCCGCCGCAGGCGTTCGATTGCTCTAGAGGTAATGAAAGCGTATATTCAGAAGAGACAATCAGTTATCGGAAGATGAGCACTTGTCAGGAGGATCGCAACACGCTTCTGATCAAAGAGTCAAGGCAACGCCATTCCTTACGCGGCGGCGACACAGCGTTTTCGACTGTGGGCATCGTCGTTACGGCCTCTAAGTACGATGCGTACTACATTGTTTGGTATCGGGTTGACTCCACTCAGACACCGCTACACTCCGGCGAATATCTATTGCAAATCAATTGCCGGAAGCGATCCGATCCAACGGGCCGAGAGCCCGGTACGGTCCTTTGTCATCGAAATATCTCCGCTTGGTTATTAATGCGAGCGTCGTTCGAAGGAGAGTTCATTATCGCACCAGTTCCTCGACACCTAATTCCTGTCGACTCGTGTGTCATTTCGACGGCTAGAAACCGTGTGAGCTGGCGAATAGAAAGCGCTCCTTCACAGAGTCTCTGTAACCAGAGAACAACGGAAACAGGTTCGTAAGAGACTTTGTTTGGCACATCCTAATATATCTCGCGCAGCACTGCGAGTCGAATCGAATCAAGGCTGCCACCACGATACACTGAGAAAAAGAAAGATACTATACCGCGTCTACAGACTTCGTGATTATCGCGTTCCCAGGGCAAAATCACAGAAAGTGCAAGGTTACACGCTACGTCGAAAAATCTATAAGATAACAAACAGGTATTTTTATATAATTAAGGCCGCCACGTTATGTTTGTAAGTAAAGGCAGGGGGAACTGACTTGACATACATCTCACGAGTCTGTTTACCTTCTTGAGCATTTCTGCTTTGAATAATTTATGCTTACAAGCTACTCAAAACTTGTTCGTGCTCTTTCGAGGAATTCCTTCTGACTTTCTGAATTTATGCACAGAACTGTATTTTTGCTAATTTTCGTCACAGTCATGGATAATGGGATTAATCTGGCGCCGGTTCGCATCAGTGCGTGAATAAAAACACATTTAATATCATTATCTATCGAGCATTGAAATTTTCATCGATATTGCAGGATTCGCAAAATGCCGAATTCAGTGTGCGGCAGTCACAATTAATGCACACGTCGTGTTTCATAAGCCACGTAATTGTATCGCCCGCGCTTACGTCATAAGCCGTGTCTGTTTCCCAAGCCGCGTTTGCGTCACAAACTGCGTTTTCATCATAAGCCCGTTTCAGAGCGCGAGCCTTCACCAGGCATGTTTCTCATTGTATCCACGCAAGAGACTTGAAAGCAGGCGCGTACTTCGGGCTGCGTTATTCGATTATACTACATGCAAGCCCTGCTGCATGGTGCTTGAAAACAAAAGCGCGCGTTGTGACAGCAACGTTCGCGACACTCTGCAAAATATCGTGAATGCAAATAAGGTTGGCGGCGGCGCAGAGGGCGGAAAGTTCCGGCGTCCGCTTGAAGACAGATCGAGCGCCTCCCTAAGGCTCCATAATTTTCAGTTTTCTACGGATAGCGTGTCCTGATAAATGTCAGCCAAAGGGGACAAAATATCTAAACAAGATGCGAATTCTCGTAGAGTTAGATGTCGAAATGCGGCAGTAATTTTACGAAGCCTTCGGCATCCGGCCGCGCCACACCACGTTCATACAGGAACGTGTACCACGCACGCACTTGCTTTCAACGCATAGAGAATGCTGGAAGTGGGGGACGGCAGGGGGGATGATGCGTCAAGTTGACACACATCCTGTCAAAACATTCTTACGGTTCAGAAGGGTCGCACCGAAGAGAACAGGTCATAAATCGTTGCCTTTGGTGTCAGCTCCGCCCTCTCGCGTGAGCTTCTTGTTTTCTCTGCCCTCTTTTGAGTTTACTTTCACTGTTTTGTTGGGGCGCTTCGAACTTTCAGCGCTCACAACGAGATAGGCGTACGACGTTTCTCACTGAACATGCAAGTGACTCAAAGGCAGCCCTACAATCGAACAACTTTTCGAACAAGAATTCGAACAACTCGTGCTCGATATTAGATGCCTACTCCATACATCACGTGAGAAAGGATATCACGTGATGTTTCAGTGGCTGCCAAGTCACTGCGGCGTCATAGGAAATGAAGACGCCGATAAAGCCGCTCGAACAGCTCTCGAAGACACACACGAAGAGGCCATACCACTTTCACGGTCCGACGCAGCCACCAGACTTCAAGTGCTTGCACGGGAGATCACGCTCTCTCTATGGTGCACACCAAGCAGCCAGACCAACTGCAGCAATTATCAACACGACCTGCCCTCATTGATGCATCTCTGTATGCCAACTGGACTCCGCCGAAGTGAGGGCACCCTGCTTTATCGCTTATTCCTAGGGGTTGCCTTCACGAAATCCTACTCGTTTCGCATTGGAATGGCCGACAACGCTCTCTGCAATGCCTGTCTTTGCGAGGAGGCGCTGGAACACATTCTGTGCGACTGTCCTGAACATAATGTTCAGAGACAGTCCATGGCGTCCGTTCTAGCGCACCTGGACAATAGACCATTGTAAGTTGCAACCATTTTCACATATCGCCGACAGAAAACATCGCAGCTGAAGGCGACGAAGGGACTACTTCCGCTTATGAAGGATACGGGCTTGGACAAGCGCCTGTGACAGTGATGTCGCGTAACACGCAAGAGTGACGAACTGTAACTGACGATGTGTTTGCTGTGTTATGTGCTCTCTCTCTCTCTCTCTCTCCTCCCATCTTTCATCCCCCCCATCCCGCTCCCATGTGTACGGTAGCAAACCGGTTAGGCTAAACTGGTTAACCTCCCTGCCTTCCTTCTCCACTTTTTCCTTCCTTCCTTCACTGAACATGATCTTGGGACAATGGCCTCGCGTGTCGCAGCTCCAGAGGGCCACAAAAGCACTGCTACAATTTCGGTAACATCAACGGCCCTGTACGACCGTCTGTGACACATCACAGAGTGTTAGGCGAGCGAGCTTGTCGGCGACCGGGCGGACGGGTGGCCTGACGGAAACGGAACACTGTTGGCAAAAATACCTTGCCGCCCTCTCCGCAACGTTGGACTGCTACACGAAAACATGACGTGAGCTCAAAATGAGGGCTTACTGTAATTATGTGGTTCGCTGCACGCACACTCGAAACAGAAACGAAAAGAAAAGTTACCCAAAAAGAAACGCAACATATGGAGCTTGATGGGCGTACACGGCGTATTCACTTTCCGCGAAGGATAGAAAAGTAGAACTCGTGGCCCAGTGAGTAACTCGTGGGCGTAATCGAGATGAGACGGGCACAGAATCTCGAAAAGAAACCTTTTATACATGCAGGAGCAGAAACTAATCCGGGATGAAAGACTGCCAGAATAGTCTAGAAGCATTTTTGTCTTGAGCTTCACACTCGTGCGTCTTCTGCGCCCTTTCCAAGTCGTCGTTCTCAGTCGTCGAATTTCCGTCTCCGGAAGTGTGTAGCTTTGGACGGGGCGAAAGAATTACTGGGATCTACTGCGAGCTGAGATGCGGAGAGGAGCCTTGCGCGGAGCCGAGATCGCCGGAGGCCATTTTCCAAGCCAGTGAACAGCGAAATGCTTCTACGAAACAAGAGAACGTAGGCGGCCTTCCATCCTCCCGCCCTCCCAGCCCGCCCACTCCCCGGCCTTCGAAAACAAAGAGGATAATAACGAGGAGATTAAGCAAATGATGAATGAGAAACATGCACTGCGAGTATACATCACTCCAGTATCATCAACTGTCGTTCTTTAACCCACAGCGATGGCTGAAAAGCTGCCGCTATACTGCCGGGCACGACGTTGAGGGTTCGATGACAGGTCGCGGCAGCCCCGATCGATCGATCGATCGATCGATCGATCGATCGATCAATCAATCAATCAATCAATCAATCAATCAATCAATCAATCAATCAATCAATCAATCAATCAATCAATCAATCAATCAATCAATCAATCAATCAGTATTAAAGTCAGAATGCATATGTAGAAAGAGAAGTTTACGGAATGGACATTAGGCAACATTGTTCACAACACTTTACGCATTCTAAGCTTAAAAATGGGAACAACTGTGTTCTCTGGCAGCACAGGGTGACTATCTGCACTGAACAAACAGCTAACGTTGCTGTTTGCTCAAATATTCTTCGATGTACTCACGTTGTTGACAAAATGCGCCGAAGTATCTAAATCGTTATCATCTACATCCTGTGAGAGCACCACTGCTTTTTGTAGCTCCTGAGATGTGTCTCCACCCAATTCAGCTTCCTAATCGTCAGCCTGTTTTTATGTATACTGCAGGACGAAGGCCTCAGTCGGCGATCGCCAATTACCCCTAATCTGCGCGGATTCCAACTTATGCCTGCAATATTTCTGATTTCATCGCACCACCCAATTTTTTTTGTTTCAACCTCGACTGTAAGTATACCTTCTCTCGGCACCGATTCTGCAACTTGAATAGAGCTTCAGAATAGCGGCCAGCCGGGCTTGTTGGTACAAACCCATACTTCGGCAAACAGCGCAAAAACGGGACACAGAAAAGGGGCACAGGAAGGCAGAGAAACGCAGAGAGAGAGAGAGAGAGAGAGAGAGAGAGAGAGAGAGAGAGAGAGAGAGAGAGAGAGAGAGAGAGAGAGAGAGAGAGAGAGGGGGGGGGGGGGGGGGGAGGCGGGGGGGGGCAGCTTCGCGCTGCGCTTGCGAGCTCAACGCACGGCCCACGACTGCAAAACTTAGGTGAGATGTCAACAGCACCGTTTCCTATCCGCGGACTATGTTTTTATACCAAGCCCGAGGGGCGGTTAAGGACCCTTTTAATCTTCAACCCTACTCTTAAACTTTCTCGGCTGAGATCCTCGATCATTTGTTGCAATTCATCCACCAGCGTTGCTAAAGAGGACAATGCCCTCTCCAAACCATTGGTTGTTTAGATATTCGCCGTCGATGCTCATGTCTGATCCTTCCCAGACTAATAGCTTTCTTGGTCGGTATGTTTAAGGCTTTCTTGGGAAGAAACAAGGTATCTGTGGAGTCTTTTACAAGCTTCCCGAACTCCTTGATTGCACAATGCGTTCATGAGCGCTGATATCTGTACTGAAAAAAAGCTTTTTCGTCATCTATAAAAGCGATATAGAGAAGTTGGTCGCACTTCGCAGATTTATGAGTTACCTGTTTTCCGAATTAACAACTTCCAGCAGGTAATTACCCCCAGAAGACGTTGACGCTGTTAGAAGACGCGAATACGTACGTTGAGCTTGACGGGGACCCAACACCCAAGGTGAGAAAAGACTACGAGAAACTTTGGGCCGGTGTTTTCCGCGTGGTCTCCCCTGAACGCAAGTCGCTGTCTTTCACATTACTTTGCCACGATGGTTCAGCACCAGCTCTGTATGCCCCTCCCCCCCCCCCCCCCCCCCAATGTTCACCAGCCAGGCGTCCCCATGCGTCCAATTGTGGATTTTAAGCGCTCCCCACTCCATAAGCTATCAGGATTCTAACGCGAAGTTTTCTTTGCCTCTTCGCCCAACTTACCGGGTGCTACTGTTGCTGCTGATGGTGAGGTCTTCCTTGCGCGCGCCACTGGGTTTCTCGCACATCCTGAGGTGGGCTGAGGTGGTAGGGGAGGCCTAACCTCCCTCGCCTACTTCCCGCAGCCCCTTGCCTTCTTCCCGCAGCCCCTTTCCCTTTAAGATGGAATAAATAAAGTTGTCTCTCTCTTTCTCTCTATCTCGTTTTCTCTCTCTCTCTCTCTCTCTCTCTCTCTCGCACCATCAGCAGATGGCGCTCGCCTCCGAGCATCCCGGTCGGCGCCGCGGCGGCAGCGCTTCGCTGTTTGTGCGTAATGCACGTGCTGTGATTGGTTTTATATGCGACAAAAATGCAGGTGCTCCGCTGTGGAGGTCGCGTGCTTGGCTGTGATAGCGTAAACACTACGATCCTCCACAGCCTGACGAAAGCGCTTTCAGCTGGCTTCTCAACAGCGTGCCGCCCATGTATGCAGAAGGAGCAACTAAACACGCGCCAGCAAAATGGCTCCAAAGCGTGCATTCAGCATCGAGGACACCCAGGCCCGAAAGAGGCGTCACGCGGAACAGGGGCGCCTTCGCTACGCAGCGAAACGTGGCACAGACTGCTATACAATGTATACGTACAACTATAATAATTAATTGCATTACGTGCACCACATAATTCCAATAGGGTTGAACACTTCTGCCACGACGCGATGTGCCATGTGAGGAAATGATAATGCTCAACCCTCTCAGAGATTAGGAACAATGACGCACAACAACGCCTCGAGCAGACACGTCTCCCTGTTCTGTGGACTACACGGACAAACTGCAGTGGTGCACGCAAGGTAACGTTTAAAATCAACTCAACGCTCTGGTATTGGATCGAACGCTGAAGAAATTACACAATCGCTGCCAACGTCACCGCTAGTTATCGTCATTCAAAGCAAACAGCATAGAAAGCTTCGAGCACATCGATTCCCACAGTGCGTGGGGTCCGCTTTCTTTTTTTTTACAGCGTGTCCTGTCTTGCGACATCGTGCCCTTGCGACATCGTGCCAGCCACATCACGACTTAACGGACAAAGTCCGTGACGTCGCCTTTGTTATATTTTGCGAAATATTTCTTTTTTATTTGCGATAATCTGTCACGGTATACATTTTTGTTTGTCTCATATGATGAGAAGCCGGTACTAATGGTGGCATTGTCACCTTAAAACAAAAATTGTCACAAACACAAAAAACAAAACAAAATGTACTTTCAATCCACGCCTGCGTAGCATATAAAAAATATATAAACTCAAAGCTACAATTTCGAACAATTGTTCTGATTAAATGGCAGACCGGATTGAGCTCACATGTAAGAAATCTTCCGATATCTCAAATATATTTGCTTACTCCATATAAAAGTGTAACTCAAGGCAATTTAGACATGTAATACCTGTGTGCTTGATTTTAACATGTAAAAGTCATGTGAGTCAAAAGGTTAAAAAGAAGAAAAATATTTACACCTGAGACACAGAACACTTCGATAGAGTAACATCTCTAAATAAAAATGAAAATGTAAAGAAAGCAATCTCCGTTGATTTGGACACAATGTATCCACCACTTCGCCAAGACCACTGCTGTTCAATTGCACGAAAACATGATAAATGCAGGAAACCCGGGCACTCGTTCAAAATTACGATTTCGAGGCGGTTATTGGTCAGAACTGCTCGACCAACCAGAACGATGAAGAGCTGCAGTCGAGTGCTCCCTCGCCATCTTAATTTCGAAGCCGCAACGGTACTTTTTTTCTCATCATTCAAGTTATGGGGGCGTCATTAAGAACCATACCGGCACAAGACGTCGTACAACGCTGAGGAACGATTGAGTGGATCGTACGCGAAACCATAAGAAAGCGGTAGGAATAAAAAAAAAATACGTATATATGCAACGACGCTCCGAAATACCAACGCAAAGGGTCAGCTATACGGCTAATAGTAATTTGCTGCAAAAAGTGCTCCATTCGTTCAGGCGCTCTCGTAAAAGAAATCGCTCCGTTTTTCTATTCTTCGGATCCGTACGCTAGTTAATGAAGCCCCTTTCCGGGTCATCGCACGTTCCAATGACGCGTTTCTTTAAGGTATGCGAAAGGAGAAACAAATGTTATATCTCCGAGAAAGATTCGTTGCGGATACATATCATCAATTATCCATTGCCTTTCGCCCCAGTATCGCTAGCGCTGCAGTTATTTTTTCCTTTTGTTTCACTAAAACGCAACAGACAGGCAGAGGAGAGTTATAACAATGCTGCCCAAGCTTCTCAGGAAAGTTATGAATTGTTCCATCTGTTCAATCTTATCAATTGCAAAAAAAAAGTGCGTAGATGATCATAAAGCATACGATGGTGGCTTCGGCATTAGGACAAAAAAAAACGGGAGAGAAAGAAATGTGTGAGTTACACAAGCCGCGTGCTCGGAGAGCTGCAGAATCTTGAAAAATGAAGAATTCGCTGTAACGAGTGCTTAACAAAAAAGGTGGGGTAGATGTGGAGCACGGTGCGGTTTGGCCAGACGTGGTCGTTAATCATATGCGGCAGAATTATGAAAAATGGCTAAGACGTCGTGGCAACGTCTGCGCTGCAAGCCTTGCGTCACCGATTCCAAGCCGCGCGCGTTCTCGCGGACGAGACCAGCTCGTGCCCGATCATTGCCGAGAGAGTTTTTTCGGTTACGCGTCTAGAAAAAATATTCCTTCTAATCTTTGCGCAGCATCCCCACAAAATATTCGACTATACTTTTCACGGGGGCGTATATTGTAGTCTAGTAAGAATGCCTATCTTCATAGACTCATCGACCAGCCGCCTGTGGGAGCTCCTCGTTCCACCATTGTGGAAGAGAGAAAAAAATCAAGGATAGACATAGGCAAAATGCTAGACTGCTATGCGTGTTTACCCTACTGGTTAGTTCAAGAAGGTTAGCTGATTGTTTGTCGCCACCCTCTTTCGAAGGAAAGGTAAACAGAAATTATCATCGTCACCGTCATCGTGGGGAGCTTCCATGCGCACTCCTTATTGACACCCTGTCTCTATGACTGTGAACGTGGATTCCCTCCCCTTTTGCTTTCTCCTTTCAATCCTTCGTGCCCTTTCCGTGGTGGAGGGCACCCAACCGAATGTCTGTCATGTTGACCTCCCTGGCTCTTTGTTCCCTCTGTCTCTTTGCTCAATAACCACCGTTCTTGTGCCTAGCCTACTTGGACAGTTGCGGGAAGAAGAACAAAGTTTATATTCCCTTTTCATCCCACACTATCTATCTATCTATCTATCTATCTATCTATCTATCTATCTATCTATCTATCTATCTATCTATCTATCTATCTATCTATCTATCTATCTATCTATCTATCTATATCTTTTTTGTGTGTCTGTTCAGACTATTGCGATATTTAAATAATATCATCATCGTCATCACATCAGCATATTTTATGTCTACTACAGGTCGAAGACCCTCCTGCCGATCTCCAATTATGCCATGTCTTGCACTAGCTGGCTCAAACTTGCGCCTGCAAATTTCCTCATTTCATCACCCCACCTAACCTTCAGCCGCCTGAAACTGCGCTTCACTTCCCTTCGCACCTATTATGTAACTCTAACGACACACCCCTTATCTGCCTTGCGCATTACATGGCCTGTCCAGCGCCATCCTTTTCTCTTACTGGCAGGTAGAATATCGGCTACCCCCGTTTGCTCTCTGATTCCCACCGCTCTCTTCCTCTCCCTTAACGCTACGACGACAAACATTTTATTGCGACAGCAATTATATGAACATCCCAGGCACATTTCTGCCGTCGCCGTGATGTTCTACGTAAAGTCCAAGGGCGATACCATCGTCGCCGCGCCCCGCTTTCGAAGGAAATGTAAGCAGAAATTATCATCGTCACCGTCGTTGTAGGGAGCCTCCATGAGCATGCCTTATTGACACCTTGTCTCTATGACTGTGCACGTAAATTCCCTCCCCTTTTGCTTTCTCCTTTCAATTCCTCGTGCCCTTTCCGTGGTGGAGGGCGCCCAATCGAATGTCTGTCATGTTAACCTCCCTGGCTTTCTTTGTTCCCTCTTTCTCTCCGCTCAATAACCGCCGTTCTTGTGTACGAGCGAGTGAAAGCGTGCGTAGGTGAGCCGACGATGGGCGGCTGTATCTCGCGCACGCAGGGGAGGAAATAGGGAACTGAAGCGCGCCGTCTTCCGTCGCGCGTATGGAACCGGGGGAAGGGAAGGGAGGGCGGGCGTACTTCTCTGTCGTCCGCTGCGGATGGCGCGTCCGAGCGGGCCCTATCTTGAAAGCGGTCGGCCATGGTCCGAGCGCGAGAGCTGATAGCTTCGTGTGGACTGTGTTTTCGCCACTGAGTTCGCGTTGAAGCGAGAGGCAGCACGTAGGCCAGTGCGCTCGCCACTGCTGCCCCTCTTCCTCGCTCCAGCGTTTTGACAGCGAGTGTCCGCGGTCATCGAAGGCGACGTGTTCCTTTCTTCCTTTGCGCACATGACGCTCCGCTTTTTAGTTAGTGAGCGAATGTTTACAAGTTTATACATCCCATAAATCTACTATTCGTACTTAGTACGGCTGCGTACTAATTTGCTATCCTAATGGATGCTTCGCGCGCAAGCTGTGACTATTTATTTAGTGATTTACTTTAAAAAGTAAACAAATAAAGAAAAAAACGCGCCATATGCAAACTGGCGAATAACTACCGTTAGTTTGTTTGCTGCGTGCTGGAGAGCAGCGATTGAACACTGAAATGGACCAACAGGAGACAGATTGAGAAGATTAATTTCTCCGGACACGGAGCCCATTATGAAGCACCAAACAGAACGTTCAACGCCGTTTCTGGAGTACAGTTACTCGCTAAGTACGTACATATACACATGCCCACATTTGCAAGGCAACGAGCAAAAGTGCACGGCGAGTGGACAGAGGAAAGAGAAGCAAAACGCCGCAACGTAATTGCACCCCAACAAATGGTTCTGAACAGCGTGTGTATGGAAACGTTAGAGTGCGTTTCCGCTGCATGGCTTCCTTTATTTTTCGATTGAAACCTTTGTGTCGTCTGGTGCGCACCTGTGCATTAAAAGCAAAGGTGTGACTGCCACCGTGTGCAGCCGGCAACGTCAACCGTCGCAAGGGGCATTGATGCCGGCTTGCCTGTGTCGCTATTTCGGACAGGGCGGCTAATGTAAGTTTCGCGCGAAACGCAGAGAGCCCATGGGCAGTTGAAGCTCTGTGAGGGCCATAATCGATTTAGGTGTCACTGCAGCGCCACGTAGCCACGATCATTCGGCGACATCCCAGATACGTCAATATACATAAAACAAGCGCAGAGGTATTACCAGCATTCCGAAGTTAGTCTGAGATCGAAGCCTCGAATATCATCACCTAAGCCAAGATGAAGAAGAAAAAGAAAATGAATACGACTGGGGGGGGGGGGGGGGGGCATAATAGGAGCGTATAAAGGATAAGGGCTTACAGAAGAAACTTTAGCAACTTGCAAGGGAATGCTGAGAATTCCTCACAGTATCGATACCGAGAAGCTCAGAAGCCCGGTTGTGTAGAAGGGCCATAAGCATGAGAGAAACGTGGAGGCGTCGAGAAAAAAAAAGTGGCACAAAAAAAAAGTGATCATTATGATGATCCCGCAGGATAAGTGTCAGTGCGACAAGCCTACAAAATTCAATTCCTTGCTCTGAAATGGAACGAAGACATTTTCATTTATTTCTTTTTCCTTGTCTAAACTATTCACGGATTTCTTTTTGTTGAAAAATATTTTTCAGGGCAGCAGGCACCGTCTCTGATTTTTTCCTCCCGACTTTAAACGCTTGCTTGAACGATCGATTGATCGTTGACAACGTCAAACTCTACGCTGTGGGGCCTTCCGGTTAGCATAACTTCACAGGCAAATGCCTTTAAAAATGTTTTTTGTAGTATGCCACATTATTTTTTTCTACATCTTGCGGTGCCGTTTGCGAGTAGATTGACGAGATTGACGTAGAGGCTGTTTTCTTTCTTTTTCTTCTTTTCTTTTTTCCGTGCTAAATTGCTTATTTTCAAACATACCGCATGGCCAATATATTAAGCGGCATCCGGCCGGATTACACTGCTACACTCTTCTGCCGATAAAGTTACCTATGCCAGGTCTTACGTTCTTGACTAAATTATTCCTCAGAATTTTAATAATGGCAGCCCGCAAACAACTGTCACGAAAAATCTTCGCAGCCTATTAAATATCAAAAGTGCAAAACGATATCTGTGCTCAAACCTGAAATGGATGTAATTGTACTGGCGCGGCTCCTTACGCGCAGCGGAGTGGCACGTGTGCAAAAATGTTCCTATGGCTTGGCAGCGCAACCCGGACGAAGGACGAGAGGAAGTACACAACACGAGCGCAGTAGTTCCTCTCGTCCTTCGTCCGGGTTGCGCTGCCCACCCATAGGAACATGTTCAATCACCAACTCGCCCAGCTTGCCGTCTTAATTCTGTGCAAAAATGTCAGGCCCTGCTCGGCGTGCCAAAGTTCTTAAGAGCGCCAGAAATTTTGGTGCAACCGTGTATATTGCGTCGGCGTTATTGTCGGACCCGTCAAGTTAGAACACCGTCCGAGAAGTTCAAACGAAACGCTCAACCTTTCCATCGCAGCCGGTGCTTCGCCCTTCGGGCAAAATTTTCCAATTTCGTTAAACCTCCTTTAGTTCCCCAGAGCCCAGCTGCAAACAGACGTTTCTTCAGCTTTGTGAAGTCTCCAGTGAGGCGCGATCATCTTTGGAAGGTGAAAAAAAAAAGTACTAAAGGTACCTGCAGCACGATGCCAGAACACCGAGAGGCGCAGCCATGCCAGTTCAACCGCGCGTGCTTTTATTTCCTTCCAGTTCCGGCGCGCACACTGCAATGCGCCTTGTTTGCTTCGCAAGTTAAGCACGAGTCCTGCGCTTGAAGCTTCGCGCCTGCGCTCGCTACGTAAGCTCCTTATTTCTTCTCATCGCCTTCGAATTGAACTTAGCTCCCTCACGAGATTAGGCTGCAAGGAAGCAGGGGATAAAACTAGAAGAAGAACAACAAATCGAAAACGCCTGTGCTATTTCTTTTTCTTCGGGAAAGCTGCCCAATTTATCCATATATTACTCATCACGCGCTCTGCCCAACTAGAAATGAAGTGGTGCTGCGGAAGGGACTCGACCGAAAATGCACATTTCTTCGAGAAGAAACGCTTGCGTGTTTGCAAATAGACCGGCAGTCAGTGCAACGCGGGAAAGCTCCTCCAGAGTCGCACATTACTCGTCTTAAAGACGCCTCGGCGGCAACGAACGCCCAGAATATGTCCAGAGTCGTTCACTTGACTCAAGAACAGATGCATCTACGCTACTGCGTAAGCACACTTTTGCTCGAACCTCATTCTCGGCACCAGAGCTCCAAAAAAATGCGAAGAAAGAACGAAGTTGCGGTTTTTTTTTTTCCACGTATGGCGAGCGTTTTAATTGATGCGCTCGCGCAAAGTTTAGAATCGCAGAGCTGAAGTCGTTGCTCTGGCGTCGGCTCTGTTTCATCTCGCTGTAAGTGCGGTTGCGTAAGATAAGCCCGGGGAGAACAGAACAAGACGCTGCATTAAACGCCGTCAGGCGAGTCGCCATATCTCCCCGCCAATTCTTTACATTGGCGTTGCAGTGCAGCCTACCCCGAGATAGGAAACGTTAAATCTTCGCTCCTTGCCACGCGAGCACTAAAGATGTGGAGACGCGAGAGGAAGCTTCTCGAAAATATCGTGAATCTGATTGCGCAACCCGCAAGAGGTATTCCGCAATTTCGGTGTAGTATGTATACTCTCAGAATAAAGAGATATGCGAGAAAAAAAAATCTATTATGAACAGTGCGGATTTCGAGCTGCTCAATTTCGCAACTACTCGAGGTGGAAACACGACGCAGTTTTCCCGTAATTCATCGTACACTCACAGAGAGTTTGGGAGACAGATTTTAGGGCTTGCGAAACGCTTATGGCAGGGTTGTTGCGACACAACGATATTCTGTCTTGAAAACGGTCTTACTGCTTTCAAATTTGTGTCGTCTTTTAATGGCGAAGTATTTTTATTTCCCTCACTCGTGGTACTTTGCGGCAGGTTCCTGGCTCGCTTTGCTTTAGGAAAAATAATGTGTGACCGATGCGGAAATCGAAGCTCTGCCGTCGAACACATCAGTCGTGCGCTCTAACCATTAGGCGATGATCGGCATTATTATTATTATTATTATTATTATTATTATTATTATTATTATTATTATTATTATTATTATTATTATTATTATTATTATTATTATTGGTCATTAGGCAACAACCACTCACGTTATCATCTCGTTCCAAAGCCAGCCAGCTCTTTGAAACACTCTGCGCAGGCAGCTTGCGGTACAAGTCACAAGGCGAACACCCCTGCGTCCCGTCCCCCGTTTCTTTTTCAATCTTGTTTGGCCCGTCCTCTAAGACGCACTTGCCCGATTTACGGAAAACGGGGAGGTAACTTACGAACATCCTTACAAATAGCCGTCGCATTCTTTCGATGCGATTCCTGTCCGATATTACCGCTTCACAGGACAACGACACGGTGCTCATCGCACAAAGCTAATACATCACCTCGGTTTGCCGACCGAAGCGATCTCTGCGTTGAGCCACGACATCGGTCATACACGGTAGTACCAACGTAGACGCTGCGTAGTAGATTTGAAATGCGTGAGCACGATAGGGGTGACTGACAAATATTCCAACGATTAGTGCTGTGGAGGGGGTGTTGCATTGGGCTGGGTGCACGAACACTATCATATCTCAGTTCTTACGTCAAGTGACCAGATATTGGGAAGATTTTCTTATTCACGCATGGCAGCGCACCATACGCACCATTCACTTCTCTGAGCGGAAACCCTTGCGACGAGAAAAGCTCACGACCACGCGCATGCGTGGCACGGCTGGTGACGCGCCCCGCAGCCAAGAGGCATCCACTTCCTGCAGCTGCACCCAGAGGCTGCACAGTGCTTTCCCGAGTGCCCTGTACGAGCTGACACCGCACAGCTATCTCGCAGAACGAGGCTAAAGGATCTCTATATTGTTTCACACCACGCGACGACGACACAGTTAAGCAGCACCGCACAGGATCGCACAAGCCAGGATGAAGAAGAGGCTAGCCGAACGTTCGTTGGTTTTCCTAATCGTCCGATGAAGAAGCCCCAGATGCAAATGTGCACAGAAAAACAACAACTGAGGAAGGGTGACGGGTGATGTATAAAGGACTCAAGAAGAGGAAAGAGGAAAAAAAGGAAAGGCAGGACATTAAAATAAAAAGCAAAATGACGCAGCGGAGAAACAAGGCAAAAATGAGTCATGCATAATCTGGCTTCACACAGAAACAGCGCTGCGCTCAACGCTCGGATATGGTCCACAAATTCGCACAAAAGTAGACCCCGTCCTTGATTAGGATGTTTATGTACAATCGTTAGTCTAAACCTGTCGTTTTTAAGAACGATCGAACAGAGCCCCGAGCCACGGAGCTTACTGCAAAAATTACTGCAGGGAACGATGGCGCCAGTGTGTTTGAGCTACCAGAAGAATGGTGAAATATTTCTGGTCTTCTTGCTTGCGGCTCCAGAAGTTCTTACACTTTATGGTTCAAAATTTCCAAGCATTTCATTGTTTCCTAAGCACGGCAATGCAATGCGCCCATTTCGAACCATTACGCATTGGAGCGTTGATAAAGCAGTACTTTGATGAAAATGGCCAGTTTTCGAAGCAGCAAAGCGGTTACAAGCCAGAAGGACGAGGTTTAGGCACATCAATGCAGTGTGCGTAATTACCATGCTGGCTGAACGCCCATACGTCCTGCTGCCTTTAGTTCCCCCTTTGTCTCTCTCTCTCTCTATGAACCCCTATTCAGGGAGCTTTATCACGTCCAGACGTATATGATCTGTCGGAAATAGGATGTAGTAAAGTTCGTGTTCTTTTTTTTCTTCGCAACAATACAGAGTGCAAGACGTTTTAAGATACGCGTATTACTAGTATGTTCGGAAAGTTACTGACGTACAAAAAAAAAAAGGTTTTCAAGGAATCGCTGCAGAACGAGGAGAGTGGTTAAAGCAGCAGGAAGTAGCAAAGCGAAGAAGACAAGTACTTATACCCAGCCACCAAAGTTTAGCGCACTTTCGGAAGAGGCATCAGAAAGAACGGTTGCACCGAGATTAGAGACGGCGAGCTAACAAAGACACCGTGTTCTTTTGCTATTGAAGACAATCAAGCCCCATCTACGTGTTTTGTTTTTTTTTCAGCGTGAGCGAACGGGCTTAATTCCACGAAAAAAGAAAGAATCTAATGTCTGTAGCGATTAACCCAACACTCCCTTCAACTAAACCGCAGCCCCTTCTGCGTTTGGAGCTCACGTTTGGTTTTTACGTTTGGTGCTTTGGTCGCACTTGGTTTCGCAGCTCGCTTTACTGCAACCTCTTCCACTGCCTTACCGGCAGAGCAACTTCTGGCGAAAGCACGACGTTTAACGCCGCGAATCCTTGGAGCCCTCAATTTCTAACGCAGTCTGTCGGGAGTTGCGGCGATGAAGCAGCAAAGGCGGCCCCCTCGTGGCTGGTAGAAACTTTGGTTTCCCGGAACAGCGCGCGCCTAAATGCGGGCATTACAAAGAAATTGCAAAAGTGTTTGGCGAAGAAATCCACAATTTCTCGCCGGGGAGTTTCCGACGCAGTTCGGATGTTAATGCTACAGCTTCAGCCTCTCTTCTTCTACCCTCCCCCCTCTCTCTCTCTCTCTTTCAAAGTTTCTCTGCGTCCTCTCTTTTGCAGTATTTCTGTCATACAGCACGGAACCATAATTTAGACCTCCAGAAACAGTTGTGCCATGTCCGCGCCTTCATAATCTGCTGTGGCGACATCCTCCCTGTAAACCTCCCATAAGAGACAGGCAGGAAAGAAAGGGATGTTAACTAGAAAAGCGTCCTCTTTCTTACCCTACACAGCAGGAAAGAAACAAAAAAAGAATAGACAGAAATATCGGAAGGAAAGGCAGGGACAATGTATGAATTCTGGGGAACAGAAGCACACAGCAGCCAGAGGTGCTCGCACAAGTTAGCTGCTTTCAGAAAGCACAAAAGTACCCGCACTGGTCTTCTGGGCCTATGATCGCCAGGGACGGTGTCCCAGTTGCGCCAGCACGAACAGCCGACGATTGTCCAGCATCGTCAACGCATTGGACATTGACTCTTCTTGCGCATCAAGTCGGGGACGGTGGCAAGATAAGCTTTCGCCGCCGGCAGACAACAGATGCAGCGCTATCGGCCATTCAAACCAGCGCTCAATAAGCTCTCGTGAAGGTAACTCCTAACCACGGCCCACACAGAAGAGGCGCCACGTTTAGGTACAGTCTGGCTGCTTGTCGGAGTTGCACAGGCAGGTTAAGTCTGGATAGTGCAATGCACCTGAGGTATACGTGCGGTATTCCAGTTTGCCGACAGGAGTGTGAATGACTAATGGCGAAAACGCCTTCGCAGAGTTTGTCCGAGAAAGTGGTATGACAAAGCCGCGGTCGTATACTGTCGCCAGTGCCATTCTTCAACGTGTCGCGCCAGGACACAGGCAACGCAGAAAGCTGGCAGATGGCCGATATTACCGCGCACTCACACTGATAGGATACGAAAGCGCAACGAAGACATGAATGAAGCCTTTGGGTTGCATTTGGCATACGGTACACGTCGCTGTTATTCTCAAGTTTGCAAGCGTAAAAGCAATCACAGAGAGGGGGAAAAAAGTCGTACGCTCAACGTCTGCGTTCTCCATACAGAGTAAAATCGATACTATATAGAGTAATGGTAATGTGAAAAGAGTTAAAGAACGGAAAAGAAAGAACTGGGTAATAAAGAAGCGCTAAAAGCGGAGTAAGAACACGATGAGAACGCTGTACCACGTACTTCACAAGAAAGAACACGACTCAGAATACAACTAACATCGATGTAGTGTGACACCGCGCCAACATTCTGTGGTAACCCCTCATTAGCCCATTCTAAACGTATGCCTTCTTTCTGGTGAGCCAATACATCCCCATCTCGCCTCAAGGACCAGATCCGTCCGCTTCTCAGCAAATATTTACCCCTAAACGCAGCCGAGGCAGCACCCGTCGAAAAAATAAAAACTGTCAACTGCCCCCGCCCTCCGCGCCACGGGGCGCCTTCAATGTCTCGCAGACACACACCCTAACCCCAGCCAAATGTGGACGGCACATGGAGCTTCATCATTAGTAGGTGGGGGGGGGGGGGGGAATGAAACTAGCGCGGGCCAAGGAAATTGACTCCCGCACCCAAAACTTCCCAATTAGCCAGCGTCCAGTCGCTAAAGGGGTCAGCAAACTCGCGACCCGGACGCATTAGCAGGACGTCGACTCGCGATGATCTGACACGCACACATCCATGCACTAGCGCCTCCCGTGTCCTGTTCAAAGAACCCAGGCGACCGCCGCGCGCAAGCACTGTTCGTGATGCGAGGAAACAGCCGGGCGCAGTTGTTCAAACGAGCTTCGTTCTGCGCAAAGCCCGGTATCGAAGTGCGCGCTAACGATCGCGGCTGAGAGGCATAACGGGGCCCACTAAATGCGCACAGCGTTGTGGACGCTATGCAGAACTCTCCCGAGAGCCATGCACCAGAAGATGGCATCAAGGTAGCCCTGTTTCCCCTGGGCTGATGCTCCTGCGTCGTCTGCTACTTAAGCAGGCTGAACAGACGACAGCGCATGAAGGCCCGGTACCTACTACCTACCCGGAGCCATCAAAGCTGCGTTTTCACGGTGGATATAAGCATGACTATCACAGAAATATGACGTTCTCTTCTGCTGCACACACTGCACACATTAGCGAGTGCCTCGTTGCCGCTCCTAACTTTTGAAACGTTGTATAAATCCGCACACATGAAGTATAGGGAATCGGGTTGTCACTCGGACAGCCGGCGTCGATTGTATGCACGCGACAGTTGTGTCCCGTTTCTATAGAAATAGGGGTGGGAAGGGTAAGTCCGTTAGTTTTGTGGTGCAGCGCTTGGTCGCCTATACACCTCGCACTCTCTCTGTAAAGTGCAGTCCCCAACTCCCAGCGTGCAGTCTCATATACTTAAGAGCTCGAGATATCTATAGAGCGCCTCGTGCGAGTAGACGGCAGCCGGCGTTTTCCCAAGTATGACGTAACCGCTAAAACGCGGACGCTTGATGTAGGCCGAATCGTTAAGACAGACGTACAACTGTCCGAAAGTAGAGGTTCTATTTAAAGGAATGTGTCACTACAATATTGCCACGCATGAATCGTGTATTGATTTCCATTGACCGTTTCTTTTCCGGCTGACAACTGTTACAAAGTCACCTGTCGCCGCAAGACGCGCCCTCATGTCTCCAAACTTTCTCGAACGTTGGCGCCGATTCAATACCGAAAGGATATTGTTCGCCCAATAAAGGTTACATTCGTGACTCAAAGCTTTGGTACTGTCAGCTTCTTTACCGTCACTGCAACGTGACATCCCTATGCTAATAATAAAACGTTGCACTCCCTCGCGGTAATTGGTTTCATTTATTACGCTTGCTTCTGCGACTGTAAATTTAAAAAGAAATAAGAAAAAAGTCTCGATGTACTAATTTTCTATAGAGAACGCTCGCCGGCAGGCAAAATACATCCGAGCCAAAATGGAACTGAAGAAGCAAATGATGGCAAGGGGTGGACGATGATATAACAAGCACGTGATGTCGAACATGCACACGTAGTAACAACGCTTTAGGCTAATCAAAGAAGCTAGCACTATCTTCACAGCGTGAATCACTCGCACTGTTGAATCACTCGCACTGTTTGCCATAGGCTTGTCCAAACCAGCAACCATATAGCTGCTTCCAAACGTTAATCAGTTGATTTAGGATCGTGGTAATGTGGCAGTCCGACGCCGACTTCCGCCTGCGCTGCCTTCGTTGGTACCAAACATGTACCAAGGGAAAATGAAAAAGCTTTTTCCTCTCGCACCTGGTTGGCTGACGAGACCCGTAGTTTACGCTGCGTTGCGTGGTATTGCTGAGAAGGAGCATCAAAATAAATCTCGCGGCAGGCGCTGCAGTTCCCTACGCATTCCTGGCGCACTTGTGTTTTATGCTAGCGAGTATCCTGCGTTCTGTGACGGGTCATCTTGCCCAACGTTGACGTCCCAAGTTATGCGAGAGACCGCCAGCGCCGCGGATGACTCTATTTATCCTGATTACTGACACGCCATTCTTTATGTTTGAGTTATTTTCGTCCTTGAAAGTCAGGAGACAGCGTCGGGGCTTCAAGAGTGCGCGCTCATCCATACGCACCCGTCTCCGAGTCCCTTGACAGTATTCGGGAGCCTTCCTCAGATGAGTGGACGGAGGAGCACTCTTGTTTGCTGCAGGCAGACCTATCGCCATGAAAAAGTTGCCGGAAAGTGCTCCGCCCAAATGTCACCTCTCGAATGCGGTTATTGCCCAAAACTCATCACATTCCATCTGGTAACGGAACGACATATCTGGTAACGCAACGACACATGTGCTAACGCAACGACATATCTGGTAATGCAACGACTTATCTGGCAACGCAAAGACATATAGTGTGGTAACGCAACGGCATATGTGGTAACGCAACGGCATATGTGGTAACGCAACGGCATATGTGGTAACGCAACGACATATCCGGTAACAAACGACAGGACCGGCACCGTTGAAAGAAAGGGCCCAATGTAGAAGAAACATGCTCAAGTAAAACTCTTGCTTGGGCTAGTTGGTTCATGCTTGAATGAGCAAAGGCAAGGCGTATGTGGCAAGGCCTTGCCTTTGCTCATTCAAGCATGAACCAACTAGCCCAAGCAAGAGTTTTACTTGAGCATATATCCGGTATCGCAACGACGTATCTGGCAACGCAACGATATATCTGGTAACTCAACGGCATATGTGGTACCAACATATGTGGTAACGCAACAACATATCTGGTAACGCAATGGCACTCAAGCAAACACCAATGGCGAGAATTGACTTCAACTGAGGCCGGCAGTGTCTGAAGTGCGCCACATCTCCTACTTGGTAACAAAAGGGCATACGGTACAATACAAGGGAACACTGCGTAATGCGGAGGGTTAGATTGGAATCGAAGCTGGTAGTGTTTGAAGCTCGTCACACTCCATCTGGGAACACTGCGGAATATAGTAATACAGAAAAATACTAAATGTGAAGATGGATTTGAACCGGGTCGCGAAGGGCTCAGCGTCACTCATTCCTCCTCCCCCTCCTCCCCCCCCCCCCTCCCTCACGTCGTCCCACGCGATTCGTGATTCATACTCGAGCTCTTTATCACGGAGGAAGTTTAGGATTCGAAGCAAGCTGTACCCTTCAGTATAGAGGGCTCGGGGTGCAAGTATTCTCACAGAGGGAGGCAGGTGGCCAAAGACGAACAGTTCTCAAAGCCAGCTGGATATGTGGATCAAAAAGGAACGTGACAAGGCCATTTCGCTTTCTTTATTTATATTGTGTGTTGTGTTCAAGGATATACGTTGGCGTCTGCAGAGGCGCCGGCTGCTGCTATAGCTTAGCCGATATGCACAACATTATTGCAAATGCTTCAAGCAAAAGAAAGAAAAGGAAAATACAGTGACAAAGTAGCATGTTTACCATATAAACATATAAACGAAAACTACTACCAAATCTTGGACACCCGCCGTGGTTGCTCAGTGGCTATGGTGTTAGGCTGCTGAGCACGAGGTCGCGGGATCGAATCCCGGCCTCGGCGGCCGCATTTCGATGGGGGCGAACTGCGAAAACACCCGTGTACTTAGATTTAGGTGCACGTTAAAGAACCCCAGGTGGTCGAAATTTCCGGAGTGCTCCACTACGGCGTGCCCCATAATCAGAAAGTGGTTTTGGCACGTAAAACCCATCATTTTTTTAAATCTTGGACAGATAGCAAAACCAAAATATTCCCGTTGACTCAAAAATGAAGTTCCTTCGTTAATGCAATATTAAATACAAATTTTGGGCTATAACTTGCCAGAACTCATTACGAGGTACTACGCAGTGAGGACTCAGGAATAATTTCGACCACATGCGATTCTTTGCGTGCACCCAATGCACGGTACGCGATTATAGTGACACATCACAAATACAGTACATACGAAGGTGCGCGTAGGACCCATGGAAAGACGAATTTGTGAGCACCACGGGAAAACAGAAATGCATATTTCGATCATTGAAACGTTCTTGTGCCGCGTTCAAAACAAAGCACTCGAGAACACGCACACAAGAGCCGCCGAAACACGGTATTAAAATAGATGACGTAATTTATAGATCAGCAAGGACATGTGGATGTTACGCACTGCTCAGAGGAATATTTAGTTTTGTATATGTATGGTGTGTGTGTGTGTGTGTGTGTGTGTGTGTGTGTGTGTGTGTGTGTGCGTGCGTGCGTGCGTGCGTGCGTGCGTGTGCGTGTGTGTGTGTGCGTGCGTGCGTGCGTGCGTGCGTGCGTGCGTGCGTGCGTGCGTGCGTGCGTGCGTGCTTGCGTGCGTGCGCGCGCGCGCGCGTGTGTGTGTGTGTGTGTTGTAATTTTAGATTTGCTGTCCCATATTGTTTTCTGTACTTTATTTCTTAAAATTTTGCATTTTTCTGAAAACATTGGGTAGACGACGCCGTGTACAGGCAGCAACGTCTCCTCAAACGCAAATGACAATACAGAAAACGAGAAGTACGCTACGTAATGCCGTGAGTCATTTGAGTTGGGTTTTAACGAGAAAAAAAAAGAAGCAGGCCATACGGTGCTTGGGAGTTATACCTTATTTTTTTTAATTGCATGCATTACGCACGGCACTTTCCATACATCATCTTGCACGTCGCATACGTTGCCTGACTGATATTTTCGCGCGAAAAATACGTTTAGACGACGTCGAAAGTTATAACAATATAAAACGCTTGGAGGACTTCGGAAACGATGACATTTGCTAAGACGATTGTAAGCCGAGTATTCGAGGCGCGTTCTGAAAGCTGGCTTAGGCGCACTTGGTTGTATCTGGTTCCCGTCGCTGTTCTGTTGTGAATCGGTGACAGTGGAGATATAAAAGTAGCGTAAGGTACCTCAGAAAGTTCATTTCTCTATGTTCCACTGCAAAATTCAAAGAAATAAAAAAATCAAAATAGAAAAATATCGCAATGAACGCCGACATAAAGCTAACAATGCCGCAACGAAAAATTTACTCGCCATCTAACTTCCGTCCGCGCCGTTGCCCAAATGCATTACAAACTGTGCACACGTTGACCGTCGGCGCATGAGTCCTCCACGCGCTACGCGAATGGCAAAGTTAAAACTAAAGCACATTTCTGAGACGCTTTCACACAAACGTTTTGACGAATGGAAGTAAGCAAAACACCGCTCTGTCAAGTTGAGTTCAGTGGAGAAGAGCGCCGCTAGGCTATTTCACGGCCAACCGAGCGCGTCGCAAGCTTACATACCGCAAAGAAGTGTACAGCCTGCCGGCGCATCACTGACTCGAGGTCAGAAGGAATTGAGCGGAGAAAATGAGTGGCTTGGTCGCCGTTTATAAGTACCTCGCCTCCTGGAAAGTTTTTTTTTTTTTTTTTGACCGCATAACGGCACTCAGAATTTTCAGAGCTGAGAAGGAAAACAAGGTGACCACTGGATAAATAAAGCTCGAGGCGGTTTCTGAGTAAACACCTCTCTCGCATTTCCAAGTGCTTTGAGCAAAGTGACTCTTCAAAAAGAAGGCTGTTTCAAACAAGAAAGGGAGCATTACGCACCTATTTGAAGTGTGGCCTCTATTTTGCGATGTCGACAACACAGAAATGCATCGTACCAACAAAAAAAAGGAAGAGAAAGAAAAGAGAGAAAAAAACTTTGAGATGATAACGGAAAAAGCGTTTCAGAAGTGTCTAGAAAGTGGGACACCCATTCTTCTTCAAAATACACGAGCTGGATTCCTTTCGGAGTATGCGACAATTCATTTCCGGCATGCTCATAAAATAAGTGGGAGTTCCCATCGCCTGAACAGAACTGAGGAAAGCGTCCGTGCATAATCAAGCGTGGGTCCTTCAAGTGTAGTGTGAGACAGTCTTCGAGCGAGCGGAAGCATTTGACGTACTGCTCTCTCATTTATGTAATTTTGTTTTCTCTTTCACAGGCGAGAGCGCAGGACACAGTGCTCGCTTTCTCTTCGCGATGACTTGCGGCCGAAGATCGCCACACGTCCTCCTTCAACGATTGGCACACACACACACACACACACACACACACACACACACACACACACACACACACACACACACACGCACGCACGCACACGCACACAATCCAGTAATCAAAGAGAGGTGGTGAGAAAGACGGACACACTAATAAATGAACTTCAGTACAATGTACTTCAGCGCAAAAGTTGCTTGCAGACTCTCATTGAGGCTTTAGATGTATCTAGTAGGCACTCCCATAGGCGCTTTAGAGGGGCGGAGCTTAGATCCAGGACGCTGCCACACTTCAAGAACGTCCCGCGGATGAAGCCATGCGTTATACATTGAATAATTTCACGTGGTAGTGACGGTGAAGAAAGCAGCAATACGGTGGAATACAGAACTAGCTTTTATTGGGCGAACCTGTGCCCACAAAAACAGGCTACACTTACAGCACAACGATAGCGGCGAACACGGTCGGCGATCGTCGGAAATCTGATCTGCGGGTCAAGCGCGTCGGCTTTTATACAGCAGTCGTCGAATGTTCCAGACTAATCGTTCGCACCCGCGTGCCATCCACAAAGTTCTACACCATTCGCGTCAGGTGATGAAATCAGATAACATAAGTTCGGCGACAACAGACAGCGGATAGAAGCATCGACAACTTTCCAGAAACTTCGGATACATGCAGGCGCGTCCCACGCTGTGCGATTACATTTGTTAGGCGGCGAAACGTGGTTGCCTGATAAAGATAAGTACACGCGTCACTATCGAATGTTTAAAACGGCCCTCAAGGCAGCCCTTAAGATTGTAAACCGTCTGCACACATAAAAAACTTAAGTGGTCTAAGCTCTCGCCAACAGCGCAAGTGGGACAATGCGTAGTGCTGGACAAAAAAAAAAGTAATAATCTTTCGTTCAAGTGACACCGAGGCGAATGCGACGAATGCACGTTGGATCACGCCTATCAACAGCACGTGGTTGTATGCAAAGTCGCACACAGGGTCAAAACGACTGGGCGGCCCGTATTGCCACTCGGCGTCACACTAATGCGCCGCCACTCACTCGGCTTGGGTAAGTCGCTGTGTCAAGTGAAGAAGCACTTCAAACGACCTGCAAAGAGCCTCGGCATCCCGCCGGAGAGTGCAAGATTTCCTGCGCGGTTAAACCGCGAAGCCTCATCCCGGAAAAATGACGCTAACTTTTTTTGAAGGTCACTTTTAGCAGCAGGCTGAGACGCTTTTCTAACAGCATCATAACCAACCTATATTTTTATGCCCGCTGCAGGACGAAGGCCTCTCCCAGCGATCTTCAATTATCCCCGTCGTGCGCTAACCGATGCCAACTTGCACCTGCGAATTTCCTAATTCCATCGCTCCCAATAAAGTTTCTGCCCTGCTCGACTGCGTTGCCGTTCCCTTGACGCCCATTCTGTAACTCTAATGTCCCGCCGGCTATCTACCCTAAACACTACACGGCCTGCGCGGCTTCATGTTTTTCTCTTGATCCTAACTAGAAAAGTTGACAGTCGCTTCAGTACACTCTAAAGAGGATGAAGGCGAAAGACTGCGCGCTCGCGAGAAATTCGTTCAATTACTTGACATTCCCGTCCGAATGCGCTGTTACTTCCTATTGTTTTCTCCCACCCGAGGTCATGGGTTCCAGTGCCTTATATAACACTATCTTAATTAACATCGCCTTAATTCACCAAAGGTCGTGGGTTCGACTCCCACCAATAGTCGTGGATCCGACCATCAATAATGGCACCATCAATTTTGGTGCCATTGAATTTTGGTCCCGCCAAAGGTCGTGGCTTGGAGTGCCCTAGTAACCTATATCGTAATCAACTGTGGCTAAATTAACTTACTCTTAATTAACAACAACTGTCGTGGGTTGGACTCCCACCACTGGTCGTGGGGTCGACTATCAACGGTGGCACCATCAATTTTAATATCCCGCCAAAGGCCCAGGGTTCGACTACCACGAAAGGCGGAGGGTGGCGCCATCAGTTTTGGTGCCACTGAATTTCGGTGGCACAACGCCGGGCTGTTAATTTTACGATAACGCCGGACAACGGATTTTTCGACCCATGAGGCCCTTAACGCTTTCGCCTAATTATCGGCTATCCCCATTATGTTCGCTGATCTACGCCGCTCTCTTTCTCTCTATTAACGTTACGCCTAACGTTCTTCGTTCCATCGCTCTTTGCGTGGTCCTTAACTTGTTTTCGAGCTACTTTAGTAACTTCCAAGTTTGTGCCCCATATGTTAGCCCCCGTAGAATGCAAGGACTGTACACTTGTTTTGAACGGCAGTGGTAAGCTCCCAGTCATGATTTAGTAATTCCTGCCATACGCACTCGATCCATTTTTGTTCTGTAAGTTTACTTCTCGCGATCAGGGTCCCCTGTAAGTACCACATAAATGCACTCCTTCCCAGACTCTAGTGCCTGACTGGCAACCATGGATTCTCGTTCCATTGCCAGGCTATTCAAAATACATTTTTCTTCTGCACATTAACCGTGCATTTTGTCTAACCTACGAGGCGCCATACTTTATTTTGGCGACCTTTTCGTCAATCCTGGTATGCCTGACTTCACCTTTACCCTGTGCGGGTTAAGATTAGAAGCACTATGCACAGAGTCACTAGCCTAATCGTGTATGGACCCCAATCATATTTCAGTCATTTTATATCCATTAAAAGGAAACAGTAAGGTACTTAGTATTATTACTATGTCACCGCGAATACTATTGAACGTAACTCGAACTGCTGTGCGCACAACACGAGGACTTCTGTCTAAACTGTCACCAATGATATGCCATCAGCTCTTCATCGGTCCCCTTCCCGCTTTTGTACCTCATCTCCGCAATATGTTTCCTTGCCCCTCTTTCTATTAGACTTTCTCTACAGCCACGGCATTGTTCAACTATCCACTTTGTCGTCGCAAGACATGACATCATGCGCTATTCCCATTCTACTTTATTTTATTTATTTACAAATACTGCTGTCTCGTAGGGGAGACATAGCAGAAGTGGGTACATACATTAACAAAAACAAACAACATGGGCAGCATAGAAATATGCTTGTTGTTCTCCTTCCCTTTCTCTCACCCTTCGATTGACCGATAGATACGGCGTCGCATGAGCAATAAACGACTGTTTATACCCGTGCGTCACTGTCGTCACCACGCACATTATCTGCAGAGAAGCTAGGAGCGGGGATGTCTCCTCGAAGGCTCGTTCACACTCTGCCGCAACGTTACTAGACTAGCTAGTCCAGTAACGTTGTTCGGCCCATCTTGGTGAGTCTATGTTTCGAAGTGGAATCTATGAATCAGGCGCCGGAATACGCCTGCAAACAAAACGACACCCCATGATGAATTGCTGTGCAAACAAACTGTTGTGCTTAACCATTCCCTCCTCGTAATAAGGATGCGAGTCAAAAAGCACATACGGTTAATGAAACACATCGCAAATTATTTCTGACCATTTAGGATCCTTTACAAGTTTTGTAAAACATTTCAATAAGGTCACGATATTTCCCGGGTCCATACCGAGGGTTACGCAAAATAACACAAATGTACCGAATGTAGTTGAGTGAAGTTACGATATCTCCCGGATCCGTATCGAAAGTTGCACAAAATAACATGCAATGTACTGTATGTATTTCAATAAAGTCACGATATCTCCCGGATCCACATCGAAAGTTACACGAAATAACATCAGTGTATCGCATGTGTTTCTCAACCGATGCCTTATTCATTATTTACTCCTTTTGTCGCTATTGTCATAGCATTTTGTTGGCAAGAAACGTGTCTCGGGCACCGTCATGCGACTAATGCGTTAACGATTACTCAAACCATGCTAGTTCAAACTAAGACAGCGGAGCGAAGCTCTGTTCTAACGTGTTCCCCTTTTAAATTGATTGGCAGGAAATGTTGCCTAAAGTTGCCGACAATTTAAGAACGGAACTATACACAGCTGCATGCAGCCTTACTGTCGTCCATGCTTGCTTCAAAAACGAAATCCGCGACTTATAATTAGGAGAATCTTGCCCACTATGACGTAAGACGCCGCCATAATTTGTATTTCTCAAAGTACGCGGTAGAACCACACACTGGCACGTCTTCTTTTTAAAAAGACCACGGAAAGCAACGTAAAATCCGGTAGAACGTAGCATCTGACTATCCGACAGAACAATATTTGAAGTTCAATAGGAAGCCAGCAAATTATCGAAAACCTGCTCTGCAAACCTGGTTATCGCTGCCTGGCTTATCAACAAACGTATCAAGAAAATTTTGCTGTACCTCCATTTTCACAAAAAGTCGGCATGGGAGAAACATCTCTACGATCCCTTGAATTAATGTTCCTTTCCTTCGTACATCATTCGGCTGCAGGGCTACATAAGTTCGATTCCATGCTGTCTTACAAATACGCAAAGAAATAACGAATAATTATAATGCGGGGTGAACATATACCTTTCAATGTCTTGCCATCTGCTACATTACTACATTTTTTACAATCTTTTCCTTTATTCCGCCAGAACCTTCTCCTTACAAATCAAATCTTGCAAAGAGCTAAAGTTAGACACGCAAGTTTTCAATATCGAGGTCCGTGAAAGAATAGCTGTTTCTAAATATTTCACAAAGCTAGAGGGATGAAACACACAAGATTTTGCATAAAAACGGGGAGGCGCGACATCACAAAGCACGTGCCGGACGTACCAGCGCATATTTTGTCCTTCATATCGAATCTCAGTCTCACAAAGATCCACGCGCAGTCTCGTTCTATATATTCCCAGCATAATTAAATTCAACGCAGCCGTATTTCTGGTATGGAAGGAAACCTGGAATACCTGAACGTGGTAAAAATGAAAACCGAGGCAGCTCAGTTCGTGGGGGTTTCATCCTGGCCGCCCCCGCGTCGAATTATGAAAGAGAATACGATATCGATGCACGCACTCGGGCTGCATGTCTGAAACACTTTGATCCACGTACGCCGTAATGCACTTTGCGTCGACTCAGTGGAACGACCGTTCCCTCTTACTGCTTTATACCATCCGCAATTATATATATATATATATATATATATATATATATATATATATATATATATATATATATATATATATATATATATATATATATATATATATATATATATATATATATATATATATATATATAGTTCATTGGACTTATACTCCAGACCGCCGGCTTGGTGCTCGGATGCGCGTTGCAGTCGGGTTGTCCTGCCACCAATTCTGGCAGGTCCAATGAAACGCGCCAAGTCGCGCTTGACCGTGGAACTGAGGAATGTGATCATAACGTCAGCGTTAAATACTCCGCAATGAAAACAATGACGACGGTATAGTCACAAGAATAATCACAGTTCCTAGCTCCCTCAGATGGTCTTTTTTTTCTTTTTGCACTTCCAAAAATTTTCATAATACGTGAACCCATAACTCCATTTCACAACAGCGCGCGAACTGATTTCATCAAGCGTTCACGGTAGTTAGTCGCTCTATTACTAATGTTTGTTATTTCTTATAAATGCCCTGAGACCCTTGATTAATTTTTTTTTGCCCCCTTCCCCTCATCCGCAGAACTTCCCTCGTATTTTCGATAAATCACTTGGCGTTATACATCAGCCTCATATATATATATATATATATATATATATATATATATATATATATATATATATATATATCATCAGCCTGGTTACGCCCACTGCAGGGCAAGGGCCTCTCCCATACCTCTCCGACTATCCCGGTCATGTACTAATTGCGGCCATGTTGTCCCTGCAAACTTCTTAATCACATCCGCCCACCTAACTTTCTGCCTCCCCCTGCTACGCTTCCCTTCGCTTGGAATCCAGTCCGTAACCCTTAACGACCATCGGTTATCCTCCCTCCTCATTACATGTCCTGCCCATACCCCATTTCTTTTTCTTGATTTCAACTGTGATATCATTAACTCGGGTTTGTTCCCTCACCCAATCTGCTCTTTTCTTAACCCCTTAACGTTACACCCATCATTCTTCTTTCCACAGAACGTTGCGTCATCCTCAATTTAAGTAGAACCCTTTTCGTAAGCCGCCAGGTTTCTGCCCCGTACGTGAGTACTCGTAAGACACAGCTGTTATACACTTTTCTCTTGAGGGATAATGGCAACCTGCTGTTCATGATCTGAGAATGCCTGCCAAATGCACCCCAGCCCATTCTTATCCTTCTGATTATTTCAGTCCCATGATCCGGATCCGCCGTCACTACCTGCCCTAAGTAGATGTATTCCCTTACCACTTCCAGTGCCTCGCTATCTATTGTAAATTGCTGTTCTCTTCCGATACTGTTAAACATTACTTTAGTTTTTTGCAGATTAATTTTTAGACCAACCCTTCTGCTTTGCCTCTCCAGGTCAGTGAATATGCATTGCAATTGGTCCCCTGAGTTACTAAGCAAGGCAATATCATCAGCGAATCGCAAGTTACTAAGGTATTCTCCATTAACTTTTATCCCCAATTCTTCCCAATCCAGCTCTCTAAATACCTCCTGTGAACACGCTGTGAATAGCATTAGAGAGATCGTATCTCCCTGCCTGACGCCCTTTTTTATTGGGATTTTGTTGCTTTCTTTATGGAGGACTACGGTGGCTGTGGAGCCGCTACAGATATCTTTCAGTATTTTTACATACGGCTCGTCTACATCCTGATTCCGCAATGCCTCCATGACTGCTGAGGTTTCGACTGAATCAAACGCTTTCTCGTAATCAATGAAAGCTATATATAAGGGTTGGTTATATTCCGCACATTTCTCTATCACCTGATTGATAGTGTGAATATGGTCTATTGTTGAGTAGTCTTTACGGAATCCTGCCTGGTCCTTTGGTTGACCGAAGTCTAAGGTGTTCCTGATTGTGTTTGCAATTACCTTAGCAAATACTTTGTCGGCAACGGACAGTAAGCTGATCCGTCTATAATTTTTCAAGTCTTTGGCATCCCCTTTCTAATGGATTAGGATTATGTTAGCGTTTTTCCAAGATTCCGGTACGCTCGAGGTCATGAGGCATTGCGTATACAGGATGGCCAGTTTTTCTAGAACAATCTGCCCACCATCCTTCAACAAATCTGCTGTTACCTGATCCGCCTTCTATTTCATTTCTAGTCTCGCCATTCGGGCTCTTCCACATCCACTTTCGGCTATCCCGCTTGCGGAAGAAGGTATTCATTATCCACATATTGTTCTGTTCTGCAAACACTACTAATAACTCTACCCTGCTATTACTAGAGCCTATGCCATAATCCCCCACTGACTTGTCTCCAGCCTGCTTCTGGCCTACCCTAGCATTGAAGTCGCCAATCAGTATAGTGTATTTTGTTTTGACTTCACCCATCTCCGATTCCACGTCTACGTAGAAGCTTTCGACTTCTTTGGCATCATGACTGGATGTAGGGAAGTAGACCTGTACGGCCTTCAATTTGTACGTCGTATTAAGGTTATATATATATATATATATATATATATATATATATATATATATATATATATATATATATATATATATATATACATATATATATATATATATAATATTTGGGGTTTTACGTGCCAAAACCACTTTCTGATTATGAGGCACGCCGTAGTGGAGGACTCCGGAAATTTTGACCACCTGGGGTTCTTTAACGTGCACCTAAATCTAAGCACACGGGTGTTTTCGCATTTCGCCCCCATCGAAATGCGGCCGCCGTGGCCGGGATTCGATCCCGCGACCTCGTGCACAGCAGCCCAACACCATAGCCACTCAGCAACCACGGCGGGTATATATATATATATATATATATATATATATATATATATATATATATATATATATATATATATATATATATATATATATGGTGCACCTAATTTGAGTGCCAGCCACGTGCAAGTTATATAGAAACATTTGTTGAAAAAGAATAAATTATTCCGTTGAGCGAAAAAGGTGGCGGCATCGGCAGCAAACTCAAGATTAGTTGGGGCGCGCTCGTGACTGCTGCGCGGAGAGGTATCCGACGTGGCCGCGGATTATTTAGGCAGGCCCGTATGCATGGTGCCGCGGGACCTCGTGAGCGGCAGCTACCGCGGCTGCTCAGGGCGAGCGCGATAGCGTGTTCTTCTCTCCCGCTAGGTGCACGTCAGCCGTCTTCTTCATCGCCGGCTCTGGAGGCGTTAGTCGCGCCACTACACACTAATTCAAATTTGCAATCTTTAAGGAACGTGTTTATAATCGTGAACTTGAAGGAAATAGCCATAGAAGTCAAATTCCGCGTGTCAGTGTTTCGAAACGGCCAGAACTGGTCTGGCCGTACTTGTTGAACTTACCCGATTGCGCACGCCGCCGTGTCATGCGGTGCTCGCTGTAGCAGAGTGGCGTAGAATAAAGCGACCCGTCTAGCCTTGCTGCTGAAGTGGCTACGCATTCAACTGGAAGTTTTCAGGCAGTGGCGATCGAAATAGGATGGCGGGAAGAAGGAAGTGAGCCGACGGGTTGAGCTTTTTTTTTTTCTTTGTGAGGTATGCCCAATAGGAATTGTGTTGTCACTGCCTCTCCTGCTTCTGATTGTTTCTTTCATTCGATATTGAGGATGGTTGTTTCAATCTCCTTCTCCACGATCAATACTCGTCCTGGGAATGAGCCGGTGTCTAGAGGCCACAAAAACAACGCTGTTGAGGAAAATGTAAATGTGTTTTAGAAATGTGGCGCGATCCCCAAAGATATACTGCGAAATCCACTCATAAAATACGAACACGGATACTAGAACTCAACGGTTGATTCTGGTGACGAGAACCAAATGCATACAGGAGCACGTTGGTAGCCGCATCGACGATAAACATATAACACGACGTGTGATTGCAAGCTCCTAGTGGAGTAGCATGGCAAAAACTCACTGCGCCCTGCTTGATTTAACGTCTCCACAACGACGACGCTTAGAAGGAAAGGAAAGAACAAAGTTTTCAGCGAGAGATGATGCAACCCACTTAACTTAATCTTAGCGCCAGAGAAATCGCACGACATGGACGCTTTCTAGAGAAAAAAAATATATGTACCACGGATTCCGTGCTAAACCAGATTTTCTTTTTTACAGCGAAGCTGTGAGCTACTCGCTTTACGGCATTTTTCATGTGCGTCCGGGAGAAGGAATCATCATCATCATCATCATCATCATCATCATCATCATCATCATCAATAGTTCTTATCCCCCCCGCTAAATAAGCAAAAATGCGATGGTTCGTCCCACTCGTAATGCAGACGCTACAAGTGAAGCGAATAGCGCATACATTCATTGGAATTACGCACACAACGAGCAGAACCGCTTATGTTTCAATAAAGAACAAGATTAGAACATGCATCTACCATATCATCAACAGGAATGGCTCAAACGCCCGTAACCAATGGCTCATACCCCCGTAAGACAGAGGCTAAAAGCGCTCAGCAAAGTAAAGCGCACACTGCATACATTCATTGAAATCACCCTTATAATACTCAGAACAGCATACGTTTCAACAAAGAACAGGCTCGAAACAAGCGTCAGAACCATCATTAAAGGACTGCATACTTCCCACAGCAGTTGTAGTGGGAGTTGTGCATCAGCTTCGATGGACATAACTTTCCCAAGGCCGGAATAGCGAGTGAATATTTTCTTTTTTTTTCGTATTCGAATGCAACTTCAAATTGAGGAACGCAGTCCTAACTTGGCATTGAAAACACCTCAGTGCAGTGGCAAATTTTACTTTTGCGCGTCAGAATTACGAACAAAATATTTTTTCTGTATAATTTTCATCACGGTTATACAGCGACAGACGAAGTGCGAAAGCACTTATGCCGGCAAGTGGCGTACATATCTTGCCATGCTCGGCGTTGTTATAGAATCACTTGCGGGCCGCTGAACGACGCAAATTAAGTTTCCCCGATCTACACTGATACGGTTAACAACTTTTCCGAAACGCCGCGATAAGCGATGTTGACGACCGCGACGCTGTGTGCACGCACCGTAACGAGCGATGCTTGATCGATGCAAGTTTGCCGATCGCCCCAAACTTACAAACCGATGCGCCCGTGACCCAACGTAAGGCCAGACAGCTTCCTCGTTTTATCACTCTTGCTTTGGGGGGACGAGGAATGGAGTAGGCGGCGTCGCTAATTAAATCAAGGCGAATTTGGCCCACGGCACGGCCTGTGCGCGTCGATATTTAGGACTACAGAACGCCCCAGGTTATAGCCCCAGAGATCCCATGCATAATGGAAGCGCTCTTGTAACGCTCTTGTAGGCGCCGGAGCGAGCATCGTTCCCGTATTTTTCTTGCTCTGCGTTCCCATATTTCGAGGACCGGGCCACAGCGGCTCCTGGCCGCAGCGCAGAAGTTTGCGGATTTATTTTTTCTTTTCCCGCAATATGCCGTCTACGTTCGTTATTCCGTGATCTCGAAACTACCTCTGCCGCCTGGCTTACCACGACACGAAGAAACTATGTTTTGTGCCATCTGTGGGCTCGGCGTCGCATTCACCAACTCCTACGCCTTCATCCCGAGTGAATCAGACAGCAAACGGGCGAACGGGGGTAGCGGATATTCTAGTTCGTATTAAGAGGGAAAAAAATGGACCTTGGCAGGCCATATACTGCGTATAGCGGATTGCCCGTGGCCCAGTAAAGTTACACAGCGGATGTCAAGGGAAGGGAAGCGCAGTCGAGGACGTCCGAACATTAAGAGGGGGCATGAAATTAGGAAATCTGCGGGCACAAAATGGAATCAGCTAGCTCAAGACGGGTAATTCGACATAGCTGACAGCGACCTCTGTTCTACACTGGACATGCACATAGGATGACGACGACGACGACGACGACGACGACGACGACGACGACGATGATGATGATGATGATGATGATGATGATGACGATGACGATGACGATGACGATGACGACGACGCCTTCCTCACTGGAATGACCCACAGGCCCACTTGGGACACGCGCAGCTGTGACGAGACATTCACACCCTTCTGTGTTTCACCAACATATACAGTGCCTAGAGCCAAGCGATGTGACTGATGTCTGACAGACTGGACTGTTGTCCGCTGATAGAACACAAACTTCTAATGAAGTGTTCTCAAGATAACTCCGCGCAGCAAGAGCTATGCGCGCTGCTCAAGTTCCAAAGGTCTGTCAAGGCCTATATGTTATTAGAAATCGATAACGCTGCATGCTATCATCGCTACCATTCGATTCTGAACGCAGTTGACTTCATCTGTGCACCCTTCTCTTTATATCTTTTCACTCCTTGCTATCGTGCAGGGCAGTTGACTGCGATTAACTCTGGTTACCCTCCCTGGCTCTCAACGTATCCTCCCTCTCTGCTGAGGCTATTCTTGGTGCTCGTCGAAGTGCCCCTTTCTTGTGCGTTCCTTCGCGTGTATAATGCCGTAATAAGAACCTTAAAAATTTAACTTGTGGCTGAAGTCTCTCCCCTAACTTTCATCATGACAGCGGCAGGGTATAATTCGTTTCTTTCGCTGAAAACTCTGAAACGTGCTCGCGTCAACGAGCGCACCAGGATTTAAAAATTTAGTGCCGATTTAGCGGTAAATGCGACAGAAATGTGTTAGCATCACGTGACACCTCTCTGAGGTCGCCTATCCGTGACTTAACTCGCGTTCACAACATTGCAAAATGTTGTTTAGCAACTCACTCGAGACACGTCCTGCGTCTCCTAAGAGCGAAGTGCTACTGACGGTTATCTGGAGCACACCACCATCAGTTGCGATATATGCCCTGTAATCCCCAAGTGAAAGTGTTGGACAATAAAGCAAAAACTGCCACAAAGACGTGACAAACATATATATATATATAATATGTATGCGTCCTTTGGGGCGTATCTTCTCCCACAACAATACTCCTCATGTCTTCCGCCTTTCCTTTCTTTAAGGCGGCGTGTACTTCCAAGTCACGAACGGCATGCGCGGTGTCGGCGTGACATAGCATTCTCGACAGGAAAGTAGCGGGCGCAGCGTATTCAAGAAAGGAAGCGCAAGCAAGGCGGATGACGATTATTGTTGTCGGACCAATATACACGCCAAAGTGTGCAAATGCATTATATATATATATATATATATATATATATATATATAGAGAGAGAGAGAGAGAGAGAGAGAGAGAGAGAGAGAGAGAGAGAGAGAGAGACAGACAGACAGAGAGGTTCCCCACTACTGTGCACCAAGATTTAAATGTATGCAGCAAATGCCACCAAGGTAATGTTGTGCACCGCCGTTTGGAGAGGTGGTCGGATTATTTTTTGCGTTCCGCCTAATTACGTTATTACTGCGAACTAATTAATCAGCTTCTGAAATATTGTAATTAGGCGAAAAGTATCAACGAGGAAAATCGTAGAGCAGCGTGAAAAACTCCCGACACTGCTTTCTGTTGCTCAATGCGTGCTATATAGAAGCGCTTTTCATGTTTTTTTTTTTTTCAAGCACGAAAGAAGCACGCGACTACACACAAAGGGCCCCGAGCGGCCAGTTGCGCGGCGATATTGAGCCGGGCTACACCGACAGAGGGCGTCAGGCATTTCACGGACCCAATGTTCAGCATTTCTGGCTACGAGGCGAGTTCAACGCAAAATAAATCACAAGTACCACAGGGACCGTTGTCTTTCATAACGTTTCATACCGCTCTAAGAACAGACTCTATTCATCGTAGTTATAAAGCACAGTCACTTTGCAACCTTCTCCTGCTTCTCATCGCACTCTCATACCCACGCGTATTTCATGGTTGCTGTGGAACTACATGACGCCGAGAGTGCACAAAATCAAAACACAAATAAAAGCAAGCACCGACAGTAAGACGTCCGGCAATTCGCGAAGGTCTCAGAGAGTTTGATATTTTGGGGTGCCCCGTTCTCGCGACCAATGTTTCATTATTTTCGAGAGAGATGGATGGAGCTTTCCGAACTTTGATTTATATTCGCAACAACCTTGACAGTTTTCCCGGCTCTAAGACGGAAGGAACCCCGCCCGGCGATCAAAAAAGAAAAAAAAAGTTTTTCCGCCGACCTCCAATGTTGGCCTGACGGACGGGAAAATGTTAGTTCACTTTCTAGGGCTTCAGATGCCCAGCATGTTATGATCTACGGTCTTGCTTCTTTGTTTTACGTTTGCTACCTTTTCTGGCCGTTTTTAAACGAATGATCGATGGCGGGCGTCGGTGCAATAAAAAGAGCGATGTTCCAAGGTTCTCGCATAAAACGTTAAACAGCGAAATAAATTGGCCAGCGCATATCTATATGCTTCGATAGCATATGGTCTCCTGAAAAATGAAGGGATCTGCAATGGTGCTTAAACATTACATAAGCATATAACCACAGCTCCTTTATATCTCACTCAATAACTGTTCCTGAACATCGTCAGCTGCAAAATGACAGCAATGGCGTTTCGTTATTCTTTCTAGCGTTCTTTTTTCAATACGAAATCACTGACCTATTCAGGTTTATGCGAAAAGAATTCAACTCTACCTTACATCTTAGCGACATCGTAACAGGCCTCGAATAGAAATAAAGAATCGCAGGGTTTTAAAGGTCAAGAGGGAGAGATAAAGACAAGCATTAAAACAAGTTTCTTTATTGATATTTTAATAAATATTCTTCCAAAACTTTTTACTAGAATTTCACTGTAGGAGCTTCATTACTGGAACAACAAAAAATGAAGACCAAGAATTCCTTCTTTTTTTCCTGCCACAATTCCAGAGGCGGTACGTCAGTTTGACGTCATAGATTTCAATGTTTACTTTTACGTATTCGCGTCGTTGCATTGGCGAAGCGTTTACAAAATGTCCCAAGTTCAGTCATGTGGTTCCTTCACAATGCGACGCATCTGATTTCTCTTGAAGGAAACCAACTAGGACCCAACAAGCAGCGTCAAAGTTCATGACGTCATGATGAGCTATTGCAGATAGGTCCACGGCGGCATCGCTACTAATGTCTAATTTTTACATATGTTAGGGCTCATTATTCCTCCTCGCACTGTGAGAGTAGCTCTTCTGACATTTTAGAAAAGCTGTATACTACAACTTAATTTTCACTCTAGCGAAGCTAGCACCAGGTGACGCGTGAAGGCGTAGATATTTTTTTTTTTTATTCGGGAACGAATTGACACTGAAGGCGCTTACTTGAATGCGAAGCTAGCTTGGACCAAATGACGTGTACAGCCTTAGACATATTACCCCCTTTTTTTTTTTTCGGGCACAAAGTTACGCTGAAGGCGTTCACTTGAATGCGAAGCTGGAGGTGTTAGCTTGGCTGATAACCTGGCATGGATAACTCGGTGGTGGGTGATAGTTATAGCATGCATAGTGATCGTAGACTAACCGCATGTGAATTGCGGAACCGGCACATAAGTGTACAACAAAGCTATTCACATGGTTTTGTTGAGTAGTGTATTAGTAGTACACGCTAGAAACACCAGCAGCGCATTCGTTTCGGGCAAAGTGATAACATCTGAAGGCGATGCTGCACTTGTAGCGTGACCCGAGCTTAGAACTGCCGAAAATCCTCGGTCCGTGGGGAGGCATCCCAACCGCGCGCTGCGTTACCGCTATTCTTATTCTGCGTTATCGCTATTCTTATCGCTTACGTGCTCACTCAGGAGCTCAGACAGGTTATAGAAAATCCAGCCGTGTAAAACATGAATTTAGACTGTTTGTAGATCATACAAAAACACTTTATACAACATTTATTTCCCTATTCCCTTGCGCTGGATAAGAATCAATCAATCAAAAAACCAATCATTTTTATTTCCTTAAGAAAGGAAGAGTACGGGACTAAAAGCTCGGACGGCTTGACGAGGTCCCGACCCCTTACAAGTTGGCATAACAGCAAGATGACGGCCAGTCATACACAAGAAATGAAAGAAAGCATCACAAAGCAACGGGAAATACAGAATGAAACAAGACGGCAAGAAATAATCAACACACATAAACGGCAGCGGGGAACAAAAATAGCAGAATAAGAAGGCATGTTCTAGTCTTGCAAATAAATAAGTTGACAAAAACGTTTAATGTAGTCTGTAGATGACTGCCTGTAGATAAAGTATCGCTATAAAATCTGTTTCCTTCAGTATGTCTTGATCTGAAGACATTCGGGTGGGTTGCTTGCATAAAGGTTGTGGACATTAGTCATACGAGGACCGACGACGGTGAGAGGTCATATCTCCGGGGGCTGAATACAATCTGCAGGATACGGAAAAAAAAAAGAGGATAGCCTTTATACAGGCTCTTCAATAGTTCTTTCAGGGCGCAGCTCTTAGGTGACCGTTCCCGCGCGTTGAGCGTCGGCGTCCCTCGGCGTGACCGAGCGAACGAGAACAGTGAACGATGAACGAGCGACCGCGAAGCGCAGCGGCGGCTGCTGTGAACCGCGCCCACGCGTGACCCACGCGCTGCCTCTCGCGATCCCCCAATAGTGAAGCAGTCGCGCCGCACTTCGCTCCGTTTGCAATGTGCCGCACGAGACAGATTCTACGCGCCAGCCAATGTATCGCGAAACGAAAACACGTATAGAGCTGCACTCAAACTTAACATAAGGAAGCATCTTGTTCGTCGGTAAATGATTTCTCTCTCTCTCTCTCTCTCTCTCTCTCTCTGGCGGCTGCTTGAAGAAATGTTCGCTGAACGTAAAAGCCAATACGAATTATTTCTTTTTTTTTTTGACGTAGATACACACGATGCAGGCGCTGTAAAATTGGTAGGTTTAAGGTTCCATAACTGCACAGTGCGTTGTGAGGGACGCCGTAGATGAGGGCTCGGGCTTAAGTTCGGCCCCCCGGGGTTGTTTAACGTGGCCCCAAGGCATGGAACACGAACGTTTCTACATTACGCCAGCATCGGTATGCGGCCGCAGTGGCTGGAAATAAAACCCGCGCGGCGCCTCGCGCCCAACATCGGAGCGACGAAAAGCCACAGAGCCACGACGGCGAAACAAACCTACCCGGTTCCTAGTCTATATCGCAGTGGAGGTCTCCAAATTCATACATTCCGTAAATTCTCGTGCGAAATTCCTCGCACTAAGTAAACAAAAACACAGAGTGCTTCGCTATGTGCGCGGCATCCTCATGCTGAGGCAGCGAAAGAAAGCGTATATCGTGTTTACAACACTATAAAGAAGAAAAAGGAACTACCAAAGCGTGGTTTCGATCTACGGACCTTAGAGCTATCGGTTAAGCACTCTTCCACTGCCCCACTCCGTTAAAGGAGGAACAGCGACGAAAGAGAAGTTTTATCCCATGGAAACGCCAAAATCGGTCAGGTTGGATAACAAGATGTCTTCACGAGATCAAAAAAAAAAAAAAAACAGCGCTATGCGCGCCGGCATGTTCAGGTTAATCTACTTAGCGCGGGCACGACAGGGGTGAAAGAAAACCGACTACTCCAAGTGAAAGAAGGCGACGTCTGCGAAAGGGATTCGGCACCCTGCAACGACACAAGTATGTCACAAAGAAATAAACGACGAAACAAACGAAGCACGACAAAAAAATATCCATTGCACACCCAGCACACAGGGTATGCGATAGAACACAAAGCACGAAGATAAAATCGCACTCCGGACAAGGGCGTCTAACAACGTGTCACCCATGCCCGAGGCGATTCAAGGGACGCGTACGGTCTGCAACGCACGTCAGCGCGCCCGGAGAACGCGCGCGCAACTCGGGGGCACCTTTTCGTGCCTCAATGCCTGTCACGCGCAGAAGCCGTCTGGCGAGTACCAAACTGAGCTGCCAGCTTAGTCCGTAAAGACGAAAAGGTGGCAGTGTCAAGGCGTTAATTAATGGCCCCGGTTTCATCAAACAGAACCGAGGCGCCGAGGGCGTTTATCTTGAGTTGCCGACGCACTGATCGCCGTCGCTTGCCAAGAAACACCTTGGAGAGGACAGCCGTCGGTGGCTCGTATTTGGCTGACATAAGCTATAGAAACATATGCCAGCTAAATGTCGTTACCTTGCAACCTCAGCGCGGTGTCAGGCTCAGAAAAGGTGAGGGCTACGTAAAGGGGGAAACAGCTCCTTTCTAGAAGTACACTAAGGATCTTGGCGATTTAGCCCGAAGGGCAAATAATTGAGTATAGCAAACTTTTGAGTAGTGAACACCCGAACTCCTCGGACGGGGTGCAACGTGTGCGCGGGTGAAAGACATGGCGCGACTCATCACACACACAGACAAAAAAAAATAAAATAAATAAAAACAAGAAACTGAAGTAATTATTGGGTTTTGCGTGCCACAACCATATTCTGATTATGAGGCACGTCGTAGCGGCGGACGCTGGATTAATTTTGATCACCTGGAGTTCTTTAACGCGCACCTAAGCCTAAGTACACGGGGTGTGGTGTCTTCACCCTTCGCCCCCGTCGAAATGCAGCCGTGGCCGGGACTCGATGCCATGACCTCGAGCTGAGCAGCCCCACACCATAGCCGCTATGGAAGCACGGCGGACGACTCAGCACACCAGGAAACTCATGCAGGTTAGAAGGAACACTGCCCTGGCAGCCACACGGTACGCGTCTCACGACGTTGACTTCACGATAAACACCGCCAGGTGGCATTGCAGGCGGCGCCAGTCGCTTGTGCAAGATGTGGGACTCGGCGTGCTGACACTGGCAAGTGGATGGAGCAGGAATCCAATTTCCAGAACCTTAACTGACTTCCTGCGCTACTTGTACGGGATTGCCACAGTTTACGCCTCTCCCCTCCCACCCGTTTACATTGTTTATATGCTTTAATATACATTCAAGGATGAAGGACATATATTTTTTACCATTGTTTTTTTACGTCTATCTCGAACGAATATCCCTTACGAACGCCAAAACCATAAACTACTAGCAAGCAAGCCCAAGGAATTCCAAAATATTTTGATAGCGTTTTTAGGACCTATTTTGGTTTGCTTTCCCAGATGGTGCCTGTGCGAAAACGTCATTGACGCAGAAGGGTGCCACGCGGAACGACAACGTCTCTGGTCGTCTGGTATACTGCCACAACGGGTCGCACAATGAGCATGCTCACGGAAAACTTTCTGAGGCAATGACGGCAAAACTGGGGAGGCTAATCGCCGCGCAAGTAAAATGACTGCTGGATAAAGTCGCAAATTCGCATCCAAGCTACTTTGAGCTGAGGAATCGAAAACAGAAGCACCTTACATAAAACCACAATATACCACAACGTAGTTAATTGAGCCCTAAATTTGCTGAATACCTCAAGATAGCTGCAGCACGCTGTTGGAATACTTGGCGCGGTAACAAACGCGTAGATCATCTCCTGTAGCTTAACCACCATTAGAAAGCTGCCCGCGAATGTAGCACCATCGCCGACTATAAAGTCAGTCAAACTTCAGTGATAATTCTACCAAGCGGTGCGCAAACAACTGTTTTTTTTTTTTTTCGTGCGGTAGCGCATTGCGTACAACGACAATATACGAAGACAACCAGGATGCTTCTCTTGAACTCCGGCCTTCTATATTTCACACTAGTTCAGTAGTGAAAATAAACAACTATGGTAAAATTAAAACGCTGCCGAAGGTTGTCACAGACGGCCGGGGGTCATGGCATGCCCTTGTAATCCAGCTGCTCGGAGGCCGGTGCTAGAGGACGGGTTGAGACTGGGAACTCTGCCCCGTGTTCGGCCCATGTCGATCGGGTGTCCGCGCTAAGCTGGGCGTCGATATGGCGACCTTAGGGGAACCTGGTGGTGGCCAGGTCGCCTAAGGAGGAGCGAACCGGCCCAGGGCGGAAACGTAGCAGGCAAAAGCTCCCGCGCTCAGCAGTAGTGGGATAGCATCTGTGAATGCGGCCGCTTGGGGCAGCCCAGTCGATACGTTCGGACCTAGCAACCTTCTTTTTTCTTTTGGCGCGATAAAACGCTGCGTACAACGACGATATACGAAGACAACCAGGATGTTTTTTTTTTTTAAATTCCCGCCTTGTATATTTCAGATTAGTTAGGTAGTGAAAATAAACAACTATGGTAAAATTAAGACACTGCCGAAGGTTGCCACAGACGGCCGGGGGTCGTGGCATGCCCTTGTAATCCAGCTGCTCGGAGGCCGGTGCTAGAGGACGGGTTGAGACTGGGAACTCTGCCCCGTGTTCGGCCCATGTCGATCGGGTGTCCGCGCTAAGCTGGGCGTCCATATGGCGACCTTAGGGGAACCTGGTGGTGGCCAGGTCGCCTAAGGAGGAGCGAACCGGCCCAGGGCGGAAACGTAGCAGGCAAAAGCGCCCGCGCTCAGCAGTAGTGGGATAGCATCTGTGAATGCGGCCGCTTGGGGCAGCCCAGTCGATACGTTCGGACCTAGCAACCTTCTTTTTTCTTTTGGCGCGATAAAACGCTGCGTACAACGACGATATACGAAGACAACCAGGATGTTTTTTTTTTTTTTTAAATTCCCGCCTTGTATATTTCAGATTAGTTCGGTAGTGAAAATAAACAACTATGGTAAAATTAAGACACTGCCGAAGGTTGTCACAGACGGCCGGGGGTCGTGGCATGCCATTCTGCTTCCGGCTCCCGAGCTGAACGGATCGCAGGATCATGGGCTCCAATGGAGCGGCATATGCGGCTGTTAGCCGCGGCAACAGGCTTTCGACGGAAGAAGATAAAGATTACCAGATAATTTTGCCTCGCCTACCTACAGGACGTATTGTTTTGAACACAGTTTTTTTGCACGGCGACGCTCGTGTTCGCCCGTTTCGTGTAGAAGATTTTCGAGACGCGCTTCAAGCTGTTGGTATGCTCTCTGGCGTCGTCGCCCTTGGAGCATACCAAATCAACCATGTATGGGCGGTGACGATGAAGACAGCCGAGGCTGCCGAAAAGGTGGCGGCCCTGAAGGAGCTGCAGGTGAAGGGGCGTCGCTGCCTGGTCATCGACCCCAAGGAACAACAGGTGAAGCTTCGTATCCACTGGCTTCTGCATGGGGTGGACGACGAAGACGTCAAGACCGCGCTGGCCTCCTTCGGCAAGGTGACGGAAGTGACCCGGGAGCGCTGGCGAGTGGATGGCGTTTCCGACAAGGGCTCGACGACCCGAGCAGTGCTGCTGCAGCTGAAGGCAGGAATGAAAGTCGACGACCTGCCCCACCAGATCCGCGTCGCCGGCGAGCTTGCGCTGGTGGTAGCCCCAGGACGTCCCATGCAGTGCCTGCGCTGCCGAGGCTCTGGCCACGTTCGTCGTGAATGCAAGGTTCCCCGTTGCTCGCGGTGCAGGCTTTTTGGACACAACGACGCGGACTGTGTGCGTTCATACGCAGTAGCCGCGGGTTCGGCGGAGAGCGAGCCGTCGACGTTAGACCATGTAATGGACGTGACCGAGGCGGAGGAAGCGGCCACGGGAGCTGGAAACGGCAAAGTGGCGGCAGAAACCGGCGTGACGACCAAGCAAGCCGAAGGAGGAAGGAATATCCCTCCCCCCAAAGAACCAGCAGCTACAGTCGAGAGCGTGAAGACGGCCCCGCATGAAAATGAGAGCCGCCAGCCAGCTACGGATGCAACGCAGGCAGAGGCGGACGACAACGCGACCCCTGCTAGCGCCCGAGTCGAATCTGTCTCGGCACCGGTCAAGAGATCCCTGCAGCACGAGGAGAAAGTCGACGGAAAGGCTGGCGGTGACTCCGAGGCACCACCCGCTAAGACGCAACCTGGAAGGCGCTCCACCCTCAAGCCTAAGCCGAACTTGGAGACTGACCGTAGGCTTACCCCGAAGCCGACCAAAGAGGAACCCGGGCGACGGCCGCCGGATGGCCACGGAGGCGTCTAGCGGTCAGCTAGACGTTAAGGTGAGCACCATGCTCCGGGCCTTCTCCCCTCCGGTTTTCACCAATAATGGCTACCAACCCGTCGCTTAGCCTCGGCACGCTAAACGTTCGAGGTCTGGCCGCCAAAAGGAAACAGAGTCTGGTTTACAGACTACTAGTGGACCACGACCTCGACGTTTTAGCCGTGCAAGAAACCAAGGTAGACGGCGAGGAGGAGACCGGGAGCATGGTGCAAAGATTCACGTATAACTACTATACGGTAGTGAGCCACGCCTTAGGGACTTCGGCAGGGTGTGTGCTGTTCGTGAGGAAGCTCCCTGGTCTTGTTATAGATGGTTACTTCTCCTGTACTTCTGGTCGACTTGTCTTTTGTGACTTCAGCTATTGTAATGTCCAATGACGCGTGTTTTGCATTTATGCGCCTAATACTGTGCAAGAGAGGGCAAATTTCTTTTTGAGTTTAAAGCATCATTTACATGTGCAAAAAATGATAGCCTGTGTAGGCGACTTCAACTGCGTATTGAAAGCTGAGGATAGGTCTACGCGTCGCGTGGTTTGTGACAAAAGTAGTGATATCCTGGCGCAGATCACACACGAATTCGAATTAGAAGATATCGCAGAATGTTTTCGCGGTCACGGAGACGTAAGCTACACTCACTTTCAGGGTACAAGTCACGCACGCTTAGACCGTATCTATCTTTCATATGATTTAGTTGAAAAATGCCAGTGCTACACAGTTACGGCCATATCATATTCTGACCACTGCCTGGTAAAATGCACGGTGGGCAGGAAGAAAGAACGAAACAAGTTCGTCTGGGAACTGTGGAAATTGAATGCAGAGCTGTTACGGGATGAAACTTTTAACGAAAATGTAGTGGCTACTCTGAATTCTTTTGGAACAGACAGTTCTACGAAATTTGGTGAGGAATGGGAGTTGCTGAAGCAAAGCATTAAATTGAAGGCAATCGAAAGAAGTAGCGTACTGCGATATGAACAAAAGGCCAGAGAAAAGGATTCAACCACATTGCTAGAAAAATTTGCGAAGCTTGAATGCATGCAACCTGGCGCCTATCAACAAGATATGCGCGCCGTTAAGAAGAAGCTCGAGGTATTCGACGAAGATCGCTTCCGAGGTGCGCTAGTGCGCGCCAGAGCAGAAAGGCTATCATGCGGGGAAACGCCAACGAAAAGAGCACTGGGGTTAGAAAAAAAGCACTCGAGACGTAAGCAGATTGAGGCTATCGAATATGAAGGGGTGGTATTAACGGATAACAATAATATAGGGCGTGCTTTCTTTGAGCATTACAAAGAACTTTTTACATTCAGGCCTGTCAACATGCACGATTTCAAGAAATTATTTTTGCAACGAATCCCACAGCTGTCGAGTGAGGTTAAAGAAACCTTAGAACGACCATTAACAGAACATGAAGTGATGAAAGCCATCGAAGACCTGAATCCTGGGAAGTCGCCAGGTCCAGACGGTCTTTGTGCCGCATGGTACAAATCGTTCAAAAGCCACCTAGCTCCTATCTTAACAGCAGTTTTCCAGGAAGCATATGAACTGAAAATACTTCCACCATCCTTTGGCCAGTCCCATACAGTACTAATACCGAAAACAGAAGAGACCGAAAAGCTCAAGCAACTTTCCTCCTACAGACCCATAGCGCTTACTAACTGCGACTACAAAATATTGATGAAGGTGTCGGCACGACGGGTCCAGTCAGTTATTCAGGAAGTAGTCGGCCCACACCAGACGTGTGGTATTCGTGGAAGAACCATTTTCACTAACATCCATAAAATGAAGTGTGTGCTGGAGTGTTGTGACGCCATGTGCGATGCAGTAGCCATCCTCCAGCTAGACTTGGAGAAGGCGTTTGATTGTGTTTCTCACGACATATTGCTTACCATCCTTGAACACGTTAATTTTGGCCACATAATCACTGAAGGGGTGACCATGGCGTACCGGAGCTGCTATACCAGACTTATAGTTAATCAGATGTTGGGGGCCCCCATTAACGTGAAGCGCTCCGTTCGCCAGGGTTGTCCACTCAGTCCACTCCTGTTTTGTGTCTACATAGAAACGCTATTTCTGGCCATCATTGAAAATGAATGTATTAAGGGGTTTAGTCTTCAATCAGCAGAAGTGAAGCTACTGGCATACGCTGACGATGTGGCTGTGTGCTGTAAGGACAAACAAAGTGTATTGAATACTGTGAATATCGTCAAAAAGTTTGGTAACGTCACTAACAGCTACGTTAACTGGCAGAAATGTTTGGGGTTTTGGCATGGAAGATGGGCGTCTACACCAGGCCACTTTTCGAACGTAAACTGGGTCACGACGCCAGTGAAGTACCTTGGAGCACCCCTTGATGCCTACAAGGACAGTAGCGAGTACTGGAAGGAGCGGACAAAACAATTAAAAGAAAAAGCCGACCGATGGAACGCCTGTTACTTGTCAATATTCGCGAGAGCTACAGCGTGCAACATGTTTCTCGTGACAAGGATCTGGTACGTAATGCAGGTACTACAGTGCTCTCGTATTAATGTGCAGAAACTGCACCGCGTGTTCGCTGTATTCGTGTGGGCATCAAGCTGGGAGCGATGTAGCCGAGATAATCTCTTCCGGCGCGTGAAGGATGGTGGTCTGGGGTTGGCGCACCTCTTTCTGCGTCAACTGGTGAATAGATTCTCCTTCTTTCGAGATACAAACGACCCATTTCTGCGCACGGTGATCCAAATGAGGCTGTCGAGATCACTTCCCGAATTCGTTGTAGGTACGGAAATAATGCCAGGACCAGTCCGTGGTTTCTTTCGGGAAATAGTTCAGAGTGTTTCCTTTTTGCGTGTTCGTTTTTCAAGTGCATATTTATGGAGTGTAAAACGGAAAAAGTTATATCGTGATTTATGTGACAGTGTTTTGCTGGTACCTATGTACAGAGCCCCGTACAGTGGAGGCCCAGGCCTAGATGTATTGAAAAGGGTGAAGAAGATGCTAGTTCAACCAGCCACTAAATCGTTCTTCTTTAAATTACACACCGGTACTCTACCTGTTAAATTCTTCCTTGAACAACGTGGGTTCTACATGCCATGGGGAACCCACTGCCTTATATGTAAAAAAACAGAAAGCATAGATCATGTCTTCATCCACTGTTGGGAAGGGGTCTTTTTCTGGGACGTGTTACAAAGGACTCTAAAAAAGGAGCTACCTATAGATCCCCACGGAATCAGGTTTCTGCCAGTATATGACGACGAAGGTTTCCCGTACGACCTGATCATGCTTACGGGCCTCCACTGTTTATGGCGCGCAAGAATGGCGGGTTACCATTGTGACCCGGATGCCCGACCGGCGCGTCTGTACTTTTGTGAATCCATGCAACGGTATGTGGAAGTGATGAAGATGCAACAGCCTGTTCCTGAGTGGCTGTCGAGGGTTGAACCCCTTACAGCACTAAAGGAATTTTAATCCGACAACGTCGTGCCACAGTAGCGGACGGCAGCGAATGTAAATATTACTCTTCCTTGTTCCGTTTGTGTATTCATCCCTTTTTGCTTCTTTGGTCTTTGTTTATATCATTTAGGAATTTGTGTTGTGTTATGTCGAGTACTGGCAATAAAGAAAAAAAAAAAAGGGCGTCGTGGCATGCCCTTGTAATCCAGCTGCTCGGAGGCCGGTGCTAGAGGACGGGTTGAGACTGGGAACTCTGCCCCCTGTTTGGCCCATGTCGATCGGGTGTCCGCGCTAAGCTGGGCGTCGATATGGCGACCTTAGGGGAACCTGGTGGTGGCCAGGTCGCCTAAGGAGGAGCGAACCGGCCCAGGGCGGAAACGCAGCAGGCAAAAGCTCCCGCGCTCAGCAGTAGGATAGCATCTGTGAATGCGGCCGCTTGGGGTAGCCCAGTCGATACGTTCGGACCTAGCAACCTTCTTTTTTCTTTTGGCGCGATAAAACGTTGCGTACAACGACGATATACGAAGACAACCACGATGTTTTTTTAAATTCCCGCCTTGTATATTTCAGATTAGTTCAGTAGTGAAAATAAACAACTATGGTAAAATTAAGACACCGCCGAAGGTTTCCCAGACGGCCGGGGGTCGTGGCATGCCCTTGTAATCCAGCTGCTCGGAGGCCGGTGCGAGAGGACGGGTTGAGACTGGGAACTCTGCCCCCTGTTTGGCCCATGTCGATCGGGTGTCCGCGCTAAGCTGGGCGTCGATATGGCGACCTTAGGGGAACCTGGTGGTGGCCAGGTCGCCTAAGGAGGAGCGAAACGGCCCAGGGCGGAAACGCAGCAGGCAAAAGCTCCCGCGCTCAGCAGTAGTGGGATAGCATCTGTGAATGCGGCCGCTTGGGGTAGCCCAGTCGATACGTTCGGACCTAGCAACCTTCTTTTTTCTTTTGGCGCGATAAAACGCTGCGTACAACGACGATATACGAAGACAACCAGGATGTTTTTTTTTTAAATTCCCGCCTTCTATATTTCAGATTAGTTCGGTAGTGAAAATAAACAACTATGGTAAAATTAAGACACTGCCGAAGGTTGTCACAGACGGCCGGGGGTCGTGGCATGCCCTTGTAATCCAGCTGCTCGGAGGCCGGTGCTAGAGGACGGGTTGAGACTGGGAACTCTGCCCCCTGTTTGGCCCATGTCGATCGGGTGTCCGCGCTAAGCTGGGCGTCGATATGGCGACCTTAGGGGAACCTGGTGGTGGCCAGGTCGCCTAAGGAGGAGCGAAACGGCCCAGGGCGGAAACGCAGCAGGCAAAAGCTCCCGCGCTCAGCAGTAGTGGGATAGCATCTGTGAATGCGGCCGCTTGGGGTAGCCCAGTCGATACGTTCGGACCTAGCAACCTTCTTTTTTCTTTTGGCGCGATAAAACGCTGCTACAACGACGATATACGAAGACAACCAGGATGTTTTTTTTTAAATTCCCGCCTTGTATATTTCAGATTAGTGCAGTAGTGAAAATAAACAACTATGGTAAAATTAAGACACTGCCGAAGGTTGTCACAGACGGCGGGGGGTCGTGGCATGCCCTTGTAATCCAGCTGCTCGGAGGCCGGTGCTAGAGGACGGGTTGAGACTGGGAACTCTGCCCCCTGTTTGGCCCATGTCGATCGGGTGTCCGCGCTAAGCTGGGCGTCGATATGGCGACCTTAGGGGAACCTGGTGGTGGCCAGGTCGCCTAAGGAGGAGCGAACCGGCCCAGGGCGGAAACGCAGCAGGCAAAAGCTCCCGCGCTCAGCAGTAGTGGGATAGCATCTGTGAATGCGGCCGCTTGGGGCAGCCCAGTCGATACGTTCGGACCTAGCAACCTTCTTTTTTCTTTTGGCGCGATAAAACGCTGCGTACAACGACGATATACGAAGACAACCACGATGTTTTTTTTTTTTTTAATTTCCCGCCTTGTATATTTCAGATTAGTTCAGTAGTGAAAATAAACAACTATGGTAAAATTAAGACACTGCCGAAGGTTGTCACAGACGGCCGGGGGTCGTGGCATGCCCTTGTAATCCAGCTGCTCGGAGGCCGGTGCTAGAGGACGAGTTGAGACTGGGAACTCTGCCCTCTGTTTGGCCCATGTCGATCGGGTGTCCGCGCTAAGCTGGGCGTCGATATGGCGACCTTAGGGGAACCTGGTGGTGGCCAGGTCGCCTAAGGAGGAGCGAACCGGCCCAGGGCGGAAACGCAGCAGGCAAAAGCTCCCGCGCTCAGCAGTAGTGGGATAGCATCTGTGAATGCGGCCGCTTGGGGCAGCCCAGTCGATACGTTCGGACCTAGCAACCTTCTTTTTTCTTTTGGCGCGATAAAACGCTGCGTACAACGACGATATACGAAGACAACCAGGATGTTTTTTTTTTTTTGAATTCCCGCCTTGTATATTTCAGATTAGTTCGGTAGTGAAAATAAACAACTATGGTAAAATTAAGACACTGCCGAAGGTTGTCACAGACGGCCGGGGATCGTGGCATGCCCTTGTAATCCAGCTGCTCGGAGGCCGGTGCTAGAGGACGGGTTGAGACTGGGAACTCTGCCCCCTGTTTGGCCCATGTCTATCGGGTGTCCGCGCTAAGCTGGGCGTCGATATGGCGACCTTAGGGAAACCTGGTGGTGGCCAGGTCGCCTAAGGAGGAGCGAACCGGCCCAGGGCGGAAACGCAGCAGGCAAAAGCTCCCGCGCTCAGCAGTAGTGGGATAGCATCTGTGAATGCGGCCGCTTGGGGCAGCCCAGTCGATACGTTCGGACCTAGCAACCTTCTTTTTTCTTTTGGCGCGATAAAACGCTGCGTACAACGACGATATACGAAGACAACCAGGATGTTTTTTTTTTAAATTCCCGCCTCGTATATTTCAGATTAGTTCGGTAGTGAAAATAAACAACTATGGTAAAATTAAGACACTGCCGAAGGTTGTCACAGACGGCCGGGGGTCGTGGCATGCCCTTGTAATCCAGCTGCTCGGAGGCCGGTGCTAGAGGACGGGTTGAGACTGGGAACTCTGCCCCGTGTTTGGCCCATGTCGATCGGGTGTCCGCGCTAAGCTGGGCGTCGATATGGCGACCTTAGGGGAATCTGGTGGTGGCCAGGTCGCCTAAGGAGGAGCGAACCGGCCCAGGGCGGAAACGCAGCAGGCAAAAGCTCCCGCGCTCAGCAGTAGTGGGATAGCATCTGTGAATGCGGCCGCTTGGGGCAGCCCAGTCGATACGTTCGGACCTAGCAACCTTCTTTCTTCTTTTGGCGCGATAAAACGCTGCGTACAACGACGATATACGAAGACAACCAGGATGTTTTTTTTTTTTTAAATTCCCGCCTTGTATATTTCAGATTAGTTCGGTAGTGAAAATAAACAACTATGGTAAAATTAAGACACTGCCGAAGGTTGTCAAACGGCCGGGGATCGTGGCATGCCCTTGTAATCCAGCTGCTCGGAGGCCGGTGCTAGAGGACGGGTTGAGACTGGGAACTCTGCCCCCTGTTTGGCCCATGTCTATCGGGTGTCCGCGCTAAGCTGGGCGTCGATATGGCGACCTTAGGGAAACCTGGTGGTGGCCAGGTCGCCTAAGGAGGAGCGAACCGGCCCAGGGCGGAAACGCAGCAGGCAAAAGCTCCCGCGCTCAGCAGTAGTGGGATAGCATCTGTGAATGCGGCCGCTTGGGGCAGCCCAGTCGATACGTTCGGACCTAGCAACCTTCTTTTTTCTTTTGGCGCGATAAAACGCTGCGTACAACGACGATATACGAAGACAACCAGGATGTTTTTTTTTAAATTCCCGCCTTGTATATTTCAGATTAGTTCGGTAGTGAAAATAAACAACTATGGTAAAATTAAGACACTGCCGAAGGTTGTCACAGACGGCCGGGGGTCGTGGCATGCCCTTGTAATCCAGCTGCTCGGAGGCCGGTGCTAGAGGATGGGTTGAGACTGGGAACTCTGCCCCGTGTTTGGCCCATGTCGATCGGGTGTCCGCGCTAAGCTGGGCGTCGATATGGCGACCTTAGGGGAATCTGGTGGTGGCCAGGTCGCCTAAGGAGGAGCGAACCGGCCCAGGGCGGAAACGCAGCAGGCAAAAGCTCCCGCGCTCAGCAGTAGTGGGATAGCATCTGTGAATGCGGCCGCTTGGGGCAGCCCAGTCGATACGTTCGGACCTAGCAACCTTCTTTTTTCTTTTGGCGCGATAAAACGCTGCGTACAACGACGATATACGAAGACAACCACGATGTTTTTTTTTTAAATTCCCGCCTTGTATATTTCAGATTAGTTCAGTAGTGAAAATAAACAACTATGGTAACATTAAGACACTGCCGAAGGTTGTCACAGACGGCCGGGGATCGTGGCATGCCCTTGTAATCCAGCTGCTCGGAGGCCGGTGCTAGAGGACGGGTTGAGACTGGGAACTCTGCCCCCTGTTTGGCCCATGTCTATCGGGTGTCCGCGCTAAGCTGGGCGTCGATATGGCGACCTTAGGGAAACCTGGTGGTGGCCAGGTCGCCTAAGGAGGAGCGAACCGGCCCAGGGCGGAAACGCAGCAGGCAAAAGCTCCCGCGCTCAGCAGTAGTGGGATAGCATCTGTGAATGCGGCCGCTTGGGGCAGCCCAGTCGATACGTTTGGACCTAGCAACCTTCTTTTTTCTTTTGGCGCGATAAAACGCTGCGTACAACGACGATATACGAAGACAACCAGGATGTTTTTTTTTTTTTAAATTCCCGCCTTGTATATTTCAGATTAGTTCAGTAGTGAAAATAAATAACTATGGTAAAATTAAGACACTGCCGAAGGTTGTCACAGACGGCCGGGAGTCGTGGCATGCCCTTGTATTCCAGCTGCTCGGAGGCCGGTGCTAGAGGACGGGTTGAGACTGGGAACTCTGCCCCGTGTTCGGCCCATGTCGATCGGGTGTCCGCGCTAAGCTGGGCGTCGATATGGCAACCTTAGGGGAACCTGGTGGTGGCCAGGTCGCCTAAGGAGGAGCGAACCGGCCCAGGGCGGAAACGCAGTAGGCAAAAGCTCCCGCGCTCAGCAGTAGTGGGATAGCATCTGTGAATGCGGCCGCTTGGGGCAGCCCAGTCGATACGTTCGGACCTAGCACCCTTTCTTTTTTTTTTTTTTTTGGCGCGATAGGACACTGCGTATACAACGACGATATACGAAGACAACCAGGATGCTTTTTTTTAAATTCCCGCCTTGTATATTTCAGATTAGTTCAGTCGTGAAAATGAACAACTATGGTAAAATTAAGACGCTGCCGAAGTCTATTCTTCCACCTATCATTCGCCTCATTAGTAAGCATTTATAGTTATTTGTAATCAATTCTAGTCATTAGACATATTGGCCATTAGTAGTCATTACAAGTTATTTCACTAATTATTAGTCATTAGTAAGCATCGTTAGCCATTTCTAATCAATTGTGGTCATTACAAGCCGTCGTAGGTCATATGGTCATTTCGTAGGCATTACAAGTCATTGGTTGTCATTTTAGTCATTACTACTTATTAGTGGACATTTCTAATCAATTGTGGTCATTACAAGCCGTCGTCGACATCTCGGTCATTTCGGAATTATTTAGTAGTCATTATTAGTCATTACTAGTCATTATCAACCTTTACCAATCTCTATTGTAAGGTTATCGCTCACTAACTGTCACTATCAATCATTTTTCATTCTCTAATCTCTCTTCATATGGCGTGATGACGCTTCGGCGGACATTCCGGCGGTCAGGTCTGCTGACACAAACTTGACCACAAGCCTGCAAAGGCGTTCGCCTTAAAAGACTTTAGAAGCAGTGAATGAGCCATCTAAACTGACCCTCTGTTAGGCATCCTGAAATGTCACTGGACAAAAATAAATATCAGCGAAAGACAGAGAGCCTGTCGGGAACCGAAGGGTCGCCGCGCAACACCCAAGAGTACCAGCTTAGCAGGATTCTAGAACAAGACAGCCCGTGCCATGCTTACGCACTCAGCATGCGCTGCCCACCTGCATTTTAAAGCGAAAGCTTTACTGGCCGCGAACTTGCGATTTCGCCGTGGCGGTGCTCTGAGGCGGCACATGAGGTCACATGCGGATATTTCTCTCTCGCTCGCTCCTTAGTCACTACCGCGCATGCGCCACTAGTAGCACCTAGCCACAGGTGTTCCGCTGCTGCGCAGCGCCGCGCCTATCCGACGCCGCCGTTTGGTATGACGTCACACCGCGTTCCTCGTCGTTGCGCTCGCCTCCGCTCGCTTCGTCAGCTGCGTCGCATGCCTGATAACATGTCGGAGGATTGAAAAGGAGAGCTCGCGTGAGCTGCAACCACAGTTGAGGCGGCAGTATGGACGGCGACAATTATGATAAGCAGGAGGAGGCCTGGAATCGACATCGGAACGAGATGAACAGGTAACGAATCGTCCAGGAAAAAGACGAACAGCGCGCCGAACGACTGGCTAAACGCCGCAACATAGCTAGGGAACCAGACTAACCTAGGCTTTCAATCAAGATTAACCAAGGCTAACCATGCTATTTCTTCTTTCGCTGCTTATATCCTGGCATAGCCGAGCTAAGCCACTGCCATTTTTTTTCTCTTCTTTGGCAGCTGCACCCGGACGCCGGCTGAGAGCGCCGATTATAGCGTTCCCACGTTGAAGCATCGGTGGGCGCTACAATCATATAATGACAATTATAGCCTTGGCACACCTTGTTTTGCTCCTTATTGGCCCCAGAAATGAACGGACTGCAATTGCGCTCAGTTTTTCGCTTGGAAAATTGATAATTCAACGACTGCGCATCAAAGAAGGCGTCAGGGTTATGCACTTTGAACGTGCGGAACGTAAAGAATGCAGAGAAAGGCTTGATTATTATTACTTTTTCTTTACTGGAAGAAAACTTCACAGTTTACTTTCTCAAGATGAGTGAAAAAGACTACAATAACTTTTAAAAAATCTGATCTGATCTGATCACGATCTGATTATGAGGCACGCCATAGTGCGAGACTCCGAAAATTTGGACCACCTGTGGTTCTGTTACCTGAACATAAATCTAAGCACACGAGTGTTTTCGCATTTCGCCCCCGCCTAAATGCTTGCTTGTCAGTTCTTGTACTATGCGTCTATTTGCTGCAACCGAAAAACAAATCGTAAGCGCTTATGTATTTTCTCCCCCCCAAAGTGATTTAGAAATGCCGACTCCAACCAGATGGCGAAGTGTGAGATTTTCGTAAGCTTCTCATTATGGCATCGATGGCCGAGGCACCCTTTAGTACTGCAACATGGCGCAGGCGTTCCGCATACCATATTTCGCTAACCTTTCTCGTCGCCTTGAGGGAAAAGTGAGCCGAGGTTAAGAACCTTTCCTCCCCAGAAATACGAACACAGCTTTTCCACAAGCAGTGCATTTCCTGTAAGCTGCTATAACGCGCTTTAGAGAAGTTTGCTCCTCGGCCCGATTTAGAGAACAACAAGACCTCTGAAAGTGAAATTTCTCGAGGCGTAGTTCAACTCACGAGATCGGCTTCCCTCTCATCCAGAAAAACACACAAGGAGTGAGCACAGGTGTTGACGTGCTAGAGTGCTACATTTTATGCCAGATAATCGCAGTGTTAAGAAGTGCGAGTGTTCATACTTAATGATTGATGTGGTCTTCCTTCCACTTCGTCTTCTCTCTCTCTTCCCTTTTTTTTTTTCCATACGTGAAGGCATAGGACAATGTTACTGCGCGAAGCGCTTAACGAAACGACGACCACCTCACGCTAACCACGACGACAGCAATGCCAACGGCAATGAGGACGATGACGGGCATGACGAAGAGCACAGCAGGATGACAAGTCGTTGCGAAAAATTGCAACGACTTATCGCGGCATCTGGCGGCAGAAGTCGCGAAAGGCATAGAACCAGGTGGTGCGATCAAATAGAGATATTTGCAGGCATAATATGTGTTGTGAATAAAACTTTTAATTTGAATAGGGTGGTGCGAACTGAAGCAAGAAGGCGAAATTTGAGATCTCTGGAAGATCTCATTCGCCCTGCAATGGACCTAAAATATAATGACGACGAATTCATATATTTTTGGCGCGTCTATGAAAACAATTTAACGGTCCGTAACGGTACTGGTTTTACAGAAAAGCGATAATACGGTAACACGACTGCCATCGCTGCATTCGAACGCCCGTCACTAGGACATCGCTGCTTCGTGCAGTAAGAGAGGGAACTTAAGCATAACGAATGTTGCAGAACCGTAGTTTCGCCCACATTTGTGGCAGTGCGCTTGTACGGAAGAACGATCGAAGTGTTGGAGTTAAATCACCGTGAGAATCAAGGAAATGTGACGTGTACCATGTAAACAATCACCGAATAGAACCGGTGGTGTATTAGATCAACAGAACGGACGCCAAGACAAAGGAATAGGTGGTGTGATAAGATTGGGAAACTTACAGGCGAAGCGGTACGATTTCGGCTACAGGTCCCATAAGGGGACCAACCCACACCTTGCAGTACAGACTTAAACTGGATAATGATGATGATGGTGGTCGCAGTTGCGAAACAAGACGCGCAATTCATTTTTGCACCTATTTCTTTCCTTTTTTTTCTTTTTTCGTAGGGAATTTACTCTGCATTCTTTCCCAGTTAATTTTGCACATGAAGCCACCTTCGCTGCTTGATGGGGGTACACGAGGAATTCGGATAATGGCAGAACGAGAGTCGCAGGAAGGGAGATGAGTGGTTGTGGGTGAGGGACGGAAGGAGGGGGTGGGGGCAGAGGACCAGGCTAATGGACGCGTTAGCTCCCTCCAGGAATGCAAGCGCTGAACGACCGTCAGGGCGACGTCCGACGCTGCATTTTTAAATGGCGGAGCCCGCCAAAGCACGAAGCGGCATTCGGGGCGCGAAACGTTCAACTAGCGTGCGTGCGTTTTCGTCGCTTACTTTTTTTTGTTTTTGTCGTTTGTCGAAAGATCGTGACGTCTAACGACGTGCCATTCCGTCCAGCGCGAGTGCTCCTAGTCACTCGTGCTGCCATTCTGGTTGGCTGTTTCTAGACTGCCACCACTATCGTCACCGTCGGCCCATTTTATGTCCCCTTGCAGGACGAAGGCCTATTTAATAGATCTCCAGGAATCCCTGTCTTGCGCCCGCTGACACCATTCCATGCCATGAAGCTTTCCCAGTTTCCTCACACCCCCTAGCTCTGTGCCATCCTCAACTGCGCTTATCGTCCCTTGGCACCCATTCGATCACTGTAAAGGGCCACCGGCTGCCTTCCTGATTCATTAGCCTATATACACTAACAGCACAAACGTACAGTACTGACACCAGAGAAGAGGAAGGACAAACACGACGCTGGCTTCCAATTGGTTTACGTTCGCGCTGATACTCTAAATATGCCCAATCAACCAGCCCAAGCATGCACCCTCCTCAAGGGGGCTGTGCAATCCTCCTTTCAGGCAGCTTAAGGGCAGCTTTTACCTGCTCCCTTCTTCTGTCTGATGGAAATAGAATTGTATTGTATTGCTCACTATTAGCCTGCGAGGCCTGGCCAGCTCCATTTTTTTGCCAACTATTGCGGCTCTCGGGCAAAAGAAATTATTTTACATTATTGACACTGGCTCCAGATACGGAAGCCCACTTCTGTAGGAGCATATTAAGCGACTGAGTTCACATCAGGACACGTCAGCCCCTCCCTTCCTCATTTTCTGTTAGGGAAATCGAAAAGATTCCCTCCTCGGCCTTAACTACATCTCCGGGGCTAGCTTTTTCATCTACGTTTTTTTTTTTTTTTTCAGCGCCGTAGCTCAGCGCCTGGCCCTCTTCCTGAATTTCCTTCGGGGAAACTCGAAACATTTCAACCTCCGGCTTAACTACGTCTCCGAAACTAGCTGTTACAGCATCTTTCTTTTTCTTTCTTTCTTTCTTTCTTTCTTTTTCTGTCCCCAAGAGCAAGATTGTGGTCGTCGGGAAGGCTTTTGATACTACTGTGCGCTACTGCTCTGCAGCCTGAAGCCACGGCTTGCCACATACTCATCGGCCAGCTGTGCTGCACTCTTTACAGACACACGTTCCTGCCTGTCCTTAACCTAAAGGCGCACATTATCCGTCAGGGACTCGTAAAACCGCTCTAAGCAGATTAAATCTGACAGCTGACTGACGTTATCCCATCCTGCTCCTTCCACCCATTCTGAAAACTTATCCTTCAGGCTACACGTAAATTCAACAAAGCTTTCGTTAGCCTTCTTTTTTTCCTGCCGATATATCCTCCGCAATTCTTTTGTGGAACGACTGTATTTTGCGAGAGAACTTCACTGAACTGTGCACGCGTACCTCGTCTTCGCTCAGTCGGGCCACGACCTGCGAGGCTTCTCCCGGCAGCAACGCAAACAACCGCTCCGGCCAGGTGTCTTGGTGAAATGATTGCTTCTCACAAACCAGTTCAAAATTAATCAGGTAGAGACCGATGTGATCGCCCGTTTTGTACGGCTGAAGAAAACTCGTCATTTTCACGCTTTCTGTTCAGGGCGGCGTCGCATCCGCACAGCGCGCTATTCTCGCTTGCTCAAGTGCTCTCTCTCTCTCTCTCTCTCTCTCTCTCTCTCTCTCTCTCTCTCTCTCTCGAGCTCATTCTCTTCCACTCTTTCTTTCCTCTCGCGACATACCTTATCCCAGGCATCCGTGAGCTCTTTCTCGTCGAAAGCTACTTCGTCAATCGCCGTATGAATTTCGGGCTTCCTCAACTTGGGGTTAATACCCATACCGAGCTATGCTGCCAAAAGCAGCAGCTCTTCTTTTTTTTTAACACTGTAATATCCATGCTTTTCCAAGAGCAGACTAAAACTTCTTCTGTACTGACAGCGTACGCGGTGGCAATCAAACGCAGCTAATTGCCCGAAAGAACCTGTCCTTATCGTCTGGGAAAACGTACTCGCTATAGCAATCATCCAACCTCGTGCTTGCGAAGATCGTGTCTCCCGAAGCTACGGTTTCAGGTCCGCCGGTGCCAGATCGTGAGGACTGCATTCTGCTACTCTTCCTTAAAGTTTCCTCGAGTCGTCCAAGACTCGACGGCGTTACTGCGACGGTTGTGCCTCCCTGATCCACGAAGACGAGCTCTGCTGATGGCGGATCCACAGAAGTCGCTCTTCCATCCGTAGTTTACCTCTAAGCTTGCGAAGGTTCCCAGGTTCGCCGATCCCAGATCGTGAGGACTGCCTTTTTGATCTTATGGTTGCGAACCAGTCTTTTCAGAGCATGACGTGTCCTGGTGTGAACTCGGATGTTTAATATGCTCCTACGTGGAATGGGCTTCCGTATCTGAAGATAATGTAAATAATGTAAAATAAACCCTTTTTCCGTTATTCCTCCTATCGGACGTACTCGTCAATGGGCTTGGTGCATTTCCGGCCCAAACGCCACCTCGAGGCGTAACACCGCTTGCTCTGAACCAAAATGTTGGCTACGCCAGTTTGTTCTCTAATCCACGCCGTTGTCATTTCTCGTTCCATCGCTCGTTGCGCGGTAATTAGCTTTTTCTCTGGCACATTTGTTAACCTGCCAGTGTTCGCCCCACACGTAGGTTTCAGTGATTGTATACCTCTCATGAATAGCGGTAAGCTTCCAGTCATGACTTCTTAATGCCTGCCGTATGCGTTCCAGTCCACGTTCAGCCAACCTAACCTAACTTAAACAACAAAATCAGCCAAGAGCCGTCGGCTTTCTTGAAGTAAAGGCTTATTCAATGATTCGTTCTTGTGCACATGTTTGTTCTGGTGATCCGCATTCTCTGCGACTTATCGGCCGAGATAAATGTACTCTTGGGAGGGTTCCAGTCCTTGACTACCCATCACGAATTGCTGTTCTTTTTCTAGGATATATTGAATATTTCCTAGGGTGGCATGGTATGTTAAAAAAGAAAGATAAACTGGCCTGGGGGGGGGGGGGGAGAGAGATGGTTCAATTAACCTTCCTCACGCACTTCAACTTTATTTTTAGTCTGTCAATAGCCGCCTAGTGTATATTGTAATGTCTTTCCTACTTGCCCTGAATTACGAAGCGACCCTATCAAATATTGGTAAGTTACAAAGAAGAAAAAATATTTCAAGGCTGTCGCAAACCAAGCACTAGAAAGTAGACATTCAAAAGGCTATTTGCCATTTGCAGAAAACTGCATTTTGAAGCATTTGCGTCATTACCTTCATGTCTCCCAAGCACACGGTGCCGTTTGGGCACGTTCTCATCATAATAAATCGACGCTTCAAGAGCGCAAAGAGGAACTTTCGCCAGCAAAGCGCCAATACAATGCATTTTATTGAAACCTCGGTTTGCAGTGGAGGGCCAGTGTGACGCCATCTAGGATGCACCTCGCGTATGACGGCTGCTGGCTCCGAGATTTCGGTGTGCACCTTCGAGACTTTCCCGCCATTTCCGCTCGCCTTGTTTAAACGTTAATTTTTTCTCTTGTAGTTGCGTGGTTAGGAACGTCACACACTACAGGCTTCAAAAGAAGGTGACACGAATTAGTGAAAACCCCATGAACAACTCGCTACGGCAAATCAAGCTTTTTGATGTTGACAGGCCTGGACAGCACATATGACACTGACGAGGCTTCATATAAGAGACCTCACGATCCAGTACAAACACTGAGGATCACTTGCTATCGCCAGTGAGAAACAATATATTGGAATGTATGTGCGACATCATTACTTTCTGCACTCGGACAACGTTCACAGCTTCTCGCTACACTTTAATGCGATCAGCAGTGCATGGTTCTTTATTTCTCGCGCAATTCCTCAAAAAAGTGGCCCAGTTCCGCACGCTACCTTAAAGGCCTGGCAGCGTTCGAAACGTGAGTAGCTCGCATGGTATGGCGCGAGTCTGCGGCGACCAACGAAAGAGGTTCCCCTGCACGCGCACGTCTTTTTCTGGGCCGATATTCCGATTCTAGTGGACACTGCGGATGAGGTTTAGCGTTACAAAGGTATAGCTATGACAGACGCCCGCAACGGAGGGTTATACGAATTCATTTTGACTACCCAATGCGCGGTATACGCTAACGCGTTTCATCCCCAATACAGCTGCAGCTGCCCGTGCCTCGAATCGAACCCGCGCCCTCGCGCACAGGGGACGCCACACCCACATATCCAGCGCAGCGCGTGCTCCAGCAGTCCTGGTGGATCATGCTCAACCTCGCCCAGACAGGGAATTCTTTTCTATTCAACAAGAGAGAGAGAAAGAGAGATGCAAATGAGAGAAATGAAGGAAAGGTTAATCCGAGTTAAAACCTCCGGTTTGCTACCCTGCACTAGGGGAAGGGAAATGGGAAGTAAAGACGGAAATAAGAGTCAACAAGAGTTACGTATCTCGAAGGGGATGCAGATCAAGTGCTGAACAGCCTGCAAAACCGTATCGCACGGCACAGCGTTTACCGAGGAGGAGGAGGAAAATACCGGGGATCAGACGCACCATGCATGCAGACGACATCACAATATGGACGGTCGTAGGGTCCGTAGGATAACAAGAGGCATTTCAGGAGGCAGTGGACGTCGTAGCAAGGTACGCGGAGACACACCGACTGCAATGTGCGCCGGAGAAGCCGGAGCTCCTCATAATTGAGAAGCGTTCACGAGGACGACCAACAACCCAGGCACCCACCTGCGAATAAGTCCTAGAGAAATTCCCAAAGTGGACAGACTTCGTATCCTCGGATTACGCTTACAAAAGGACGGGGGTGGTGGATACGCCATACAGAAGCTACAATAGACGACCACGCAGATCTTGTGCATGATGCAACGAATTACCAGCAGGAAGAGGGGACTCAACGAACAGGACCTGATCTAACTAGTGCAGGTGCTGGTAGTGAGCCGCATTGCGTACTCGGCGCCATATTTCATCATCATCATCAGCAGCAGCCTGGTTACGCCCACTGCAGGGCAAAGGCCTCTCCCATACTTCTCCAACAACCCCGGTCATGTACTAATTGTGGCCATGCCGTCCCTGCAAACTTCTTAATCTCATCCGCCCACCTAACTTTCTGCCGCCCCCTGCTACGCTTCCCTTCCCTTGGGATCCAGTCCGTAACCCTTAATGACCATCGGTTATCTTCCCTCCTCATTACATGTCCTGCCCATGCCCATTTCTTTTTCTTGATTTCAACTAAGATGTCATTAACTCGCGTTTGTTCCCTCACCCAATCTGCTCTTTTCTTATCCCCTAACGTTACACCTATCATTCTTCTTTCCATAGCTCGTTGTGTCGTCCTCAATTTGAGTAGAACCCCTTTCGTAAGCCTCCAGGTTTCTGCCCCGTAGGTGAGTACTGGTAAGACACAGCTATTATATACTTTTCTCTTGAGGGATAACGGCAACCTGCTGTTCATGATTTGGGACTGCCTGCCAAACGCACTCCAGCCCATTCTTATTCTTCTGATTATTTCCGTCTCATGATCCGGATCCGCCGTCACTACCTGCCCTAAGTAGATGTATTCCCTTACGACTTCCAGTGCCTCGCTGCCTATTGTAAATTGCTGTTCTCTCCCGAGACTGTTAAGCATTACTTTAGTTTTCTGCATATTAATTTTTAGACCCACTCTTCTGCTTTGCCTCTCCAGGTCAGTGAGCATGCATTGCAATTGGTCCCCTGAGTTACTAAGCAAGGCAATATCATCAGCGAATTGCAAGTTACTAAGGTATTCTCCATTAACTTTTATCCCCAATTCTTCCCAACCCAGGTCTCTGAATACCTCCTGTAAACACGCTGTGAATAGCATTGGAGATATCGTATCTCCCTGCCTGACGCCTTTCTTTATTGGGATTTTGTTGCTTGCTTTATGGAGGACTACGGTGGCTGTGGAGCCGCTATAGATATCTTCCAGTATTTTTACATATGGCTCATCTACACCCTGATTCCGTAATGCCTCCATGACTGCTGAGGTTTCGACTGAATCAAACGCTTTCTCGTAATCAATGAAAGCTATATATAAGGGTTGGTTATATTCTGCACATTTCTCTATCACTTGATTGATAGTGTGAATATGGTCTATTGTTGAGTAGCCTTTACGGAATCCTGCCTGGTCCTTTGGTTGACAGAAGTCTAAGGTGTTCCTGATTCTATTTGCAATTACCTTAGTAAATACTTTGTAGGCAACGGACAGTAAGCTGATCGGTCTATAATTTTTCAAGTCTTTGGCGTCCCCTTTCTTATGGATTAGGATTATGTTAGCGTTCTTCCAAGATTCCGGTACTCTCGAGGTCATGAGGCATTGCGTATACAGGGTGGCCAGTTTCTCTAGAACAATCTGTCCACCATCCTTCAACAAATCTGCTGTCACCTGATCCTCCCCAGCTGCCTTCTCCCTTTGCATATCTCCTAAGGCTTTCTTTACTTCTTCTGGCGTTACCTTCGGGATTTCGAATTCCTCTAGACTATTTTCTCTTCCATTATCGTCGTGGGTGCCACTGGTACTGTATAAATCTCTATAGAACTCCTCAGTCACTTGAACTATCTCATCCATATTAGTAATGATATTGCCGGCTTTGTCTCTTAACGCATACATCTGATTCTTGCCAATTCCTAGTTTCTTCTTCACTGTTTTTAGGCTTCCTCCGCTCCTGAGAGCATGTTCAATTCTATCCATATTATACTTCCTTATGTCAGCTGTCTTACGCTTGTTGATTAACTTCGAAAGTTCTGCCAGTTCTATTCTAGCTGTAGGGTTAGATGCTTTCATACATTGGCGTTTCTTGATCAGATCTTTCATCTCCTGCGATAGTTTGCTGGTATCCTGCCTAGCGGAGTTACCACCGACTTCCATTGCACACTCCTTAATGATGCCCACAAGATTGTCGTTCATTGCTTCAACACTAAGGTCCTCTTCCTGAGTTAAAGCTGAATACCTGTGCTGTAGCTTGATCTGGAATTCCTCTATTTTCCCTCTTACCGCTAACTCATTGATCGGCTTCTTATGTACCAGTTTCTTCCGTTCCCTCCTCAGGTCTAGGCTAATTCGAGTTCTTACCATCCTGTGGTCACTGCAGCGCACCTTGCCGAGCACGTCCACATCTTGTATGATGCCAGGGTTAGCGCAGAGTATGAAGTCTATTTCATTTCTAGTCTCGCCGTTCGGGCTCCTCCACGTCCACTTTCGGCTATCCCGTTTGCGGAAGAAGGTATTCATTATCCTCATATTATTCTGTTCCGCAAACTCTACTAATAGCTCTCCCCTGCTATTCCTAGTGCCTATGCCATATTCCCCCACTGCCTTGTCTCCAGCCTGCTTCTTGCCTACCTTGGCATTAAAATCGCCCATTAGTATAGTGTATTTAGTTTTCACTCTACCCACCGCCGATTCCACGTCTTCATAGAAGCTTTCGACTTCCTGGTCATCATGACTGGATGTAGGGGCGTAGACCTGTACAATCTTCATTTTGTACCTCTTATTAAGTTTCACAACAAGACCTGCCACCCTCTCGTTAATGCTATAGAATTCCTGTATGTTACCAGCTATAGTCTTATTAACCAGGAATCCGACTCCTAGTTCTCTTCTATCCGCTAAGCCCCGGTAGCACAGGACGTGCCCGCTATTTAGCACTGTATATGCTTCTTTTGGCCTCCTAACTTCACTGAGCCCTATTATATCCCATTTACTGCCCTCTAATTCCTCCAATAGCACTGCTAGACTCGCCTCACTAGATAACGTTATCTAGCGCCATATTTAAATTTCAGCAATGTGGAAGTGGAGCTATTCGACCAGCTGAGACGCAAGGCGTATAAGGAAGCACTCGGTCTTCCAGCCGGAATGGGTACCTTTCGCCATTCCGGTGACAGGTGACAGCGGTGTACAACGCACGGGAAATTATAGAGGCCCACCTGGTAAACCAGAAGGAAAGGCTGCAACGCGCAACAGCAGGACACTGCCTCTTGAAACGTTTTGGATATTCCGTTCGGAAGGCTAGAGCACTAACAAGAATCCCAACACGAATACAGAAAACTATGCACGTCTCACCAATTCCCAGAAACATGCGCCCGCACTTCCACATCGGACGGCGACATGCCCGAGCGCGGGCGCTAGCGAGGAAGTATGAGAACCAACCCAATGTCTTTGTACGTAAGACGCGGCCACCAGCGCACAAAGCACTGCGTTTGTGACCAGCGTAGTCGACAATCACGCGACCGATATAGATGCGTCGTTGGTTTCCAGAGCGAGCTCTGCAGAGGCAGAGGAACTAGCGATACCGTTAGCCGTAACGACGAGACCGCACTGGCATTGCGTCATAGTTCTGACGGACTCTCAGACGGCCTGAAGAAATTTTTTCCAGGGCCAAGATTTCCAGGGCCGCACATAGCATTCCGATTTGGGCACACCAGCTCCTGTCATACATACAAGTCGAGTGGACTCCGGGGCATGAGTCCTTACGCGGCAATCAGCCGGCACAAGCCTACCCCCTATAGCGCATGCACACCGGGAGCCACGAGAGGGTCACGCCGAGCAGTTCCACCCGGAGCCCATACCATTAACATAGACGAACATCCTACAACACTATGGCCTTTCACGAAGAACACTACCGCCGCCTCATAATGCTCTGATGCGAGAGAAAGCCGTAATATGGCGAAAACTGCAAACAAACACGTATCCTCACTTGAGTCTCTACCACGACATACACCCTGCGCTGTATTCCTATAAATGCCCACACTGCGATCAGTGCGCAATGCTTTACCACATGGTGTGTGGCTTACGCAAGCGCACCACACCCATAACACACCCCACCACACAGCAATGGAAGCCAGCGCTGTCCAGCTCAGACTCGACGGACCAGCTCAACCTGGGCAACTGAGCGAGAAGGGCAGCTAAGGCCGCTGGACTGCTGGACTCAGGGGACCACCCAGTGCACAGCGGAACAGCTACCTACGCTCGTGTGCTCTTTTCTATAAAGTTTACTCTCTCTCTCTCTCTCTCTCTCTCTCTCTCTCTCTCTCTCTCTCTCTCTCTCTCTCTCTCTCTCCCTCCAGGAACAACACCTCCGCCCACCCAGAATTACATAATGAAGAACAACCAAGAGTCACTGCCCGAAGTCTCTCTCCAGATGCAGAATGTGGCATACACGAAGGGCGGCGAGAGGGGTCCCAGAGAATTATGACGCGCACTTCAGATTTGTCGCACAGGCGAGCTGCGCTTATTCCCCGAAATGTAGCAAGTGCCTCTTTGTCACGGGTAACTGCTCTCATAACTCCCGCGAGAGCTAAACAGATTGCTCGCGCTTAGAGTCCGGGAAGAACGAAGCAGGTTCGCAGTGAAAGCGCCCTGGTGTAGCCTCGCGAGTAAAAATGCTTCTCCGCGGTTCTGCAAACAGAAGTGGCGCTTGGTGGACGTCTTGGCTGCAGGTAGTAATCGTAACCCATACGCAAGCACAGACAGCACCGCCTTATACGTTGGGTGTTTTCCAATTCGCGCCAGCGTTGAAGACAGATCTACGTTGACTTCGATACAGGAAGACAGCTTCCAGCCCAAGTATTGAAATACATCTGGAAGGCGTGTGCGCGTCTTGATGCCGCCTCGCAACAACAAGAAAAGAAACGCACATATAGTAGCTTTACTTGAGACTTCCAGTTTTTGAACCTTAAAACACACACACACACACACACACACACAAAGTGTACAAGGTGTTTCACGTAATTTTAGCCAGACTTTAAAAATATGCAAATGCCACGAAGCTGGACAGATACCAAGGTAATGTTATGTACCGTCGCTTGGAGATACTCAAATTGCTTTTTTTTTCATTCTGCCTCTCTCTCTCTCTCTCTCTCTCTCTCTCTCTCTCTCTCTCTCTCTCTCTCTCTCTCTCTCTCTCTCTCTCTCTCTCTCTCTCTCTCTCATTATGCATAATGAGATTATTAGTCTTAATTAATCAGCTTCTCAATTATTGTAATTAGATTAAAAGTGTCAATGAGAAAATTGTAGAGCGGCATGATACAGCTTTCTGTTGCTTAATACGTGCTGCATAAAAGTGTTTTTTTCCAAGCCTGGAAGAAGCCCGCAAATATACACGCAAAATTGACGTGCGACTCGCTGCCACTTTCTTTCGGCTGCAAAGTAGCCTGCATCGTTCCCGGCTTCAACGCTGTCTTCACAAAGCTTTCGTTTTTCTTTCTTTTTTTGCCAGCTTCGTCAGAATTGGACCGACACTCAAGATGGCCGACGTCCCCTACGCTGTCCACTCAGACGTCTATTTATTAAAGCTTCTTTCTGGACGAGTTGGTGCATACTTGATTTGAAAATTGAGACAGCGCTAACACATGCATCCACAAATTAACAAGGGCGAAGCTTCACGTAACTTGAGCCAGCTCGTCCTTGTTACTTTGTGGATGCATGTGTTAGCGCTGTCACAATTTTCAAATCTAGACGCCTGTACAGCGAGCAGATCACTGGGCCCAACAAGCGGTGTGGCGCACGTTGGTGAACTCGCTAGGCTGTGTCGTCGTGACAACGTGAGCGCGTTGCAGTGCATGCCTCAGTTCCTCGACTTGTCGCACAGGCTTCATCCACGGGGCGTTTAAAGGACAGGCGAGGTTTAACTGGTCTAGCTACAGAGACGCCGCAAGGTGTGAAAAAAAAAATAATAATAATAATAATAATAAATTAGAGAGGCGCGTGCTAGGTGTCCTCCCGTCTTCTGTGGCTATACATTTATACCGCTATAACCGCTTCACGAAGAAGCGTGAGAAGGGCCCGAAAAATGTTGAAGGCGCGGTAAAAAGAAGCGCCAAATCAGTTGTCCCTTATGAACTTATGAACTGTTCTCTCAAAACGCTATCTGCTAGACTTGGTGCTTTTTGGGCAAAGATGCCCTTGCGCCATTAAAACCCAGCAGTCATGAAAACACTATCTGCGTGAATTGTGCAGTAGTATGTTGATTATTTAAAAAATAGATATTAACTTGTTTTTTTTTTTTTTTTTAATTTGGAGCCGAAAGCCTTGCGCTGGCTCCTTGGTGTGACCTCTGGGATATCAGGCCTTTTTCCTTTATTTTTTGAGGTATTGCAGTTCACTAAAAGTCATCGAAACCTGCAAAGTTCAGTCTTTGGCTCTATTAGATTCGTCTTTACCGAATTAAAATATGTTTACTATAGGCCCGAGCAATCGCCTTCAACATCACCGACGATACGGCGAACTGCAGCTCTAGGTCTACCAACCTCCTCCTACGTTAAGAGTGGATTTTTAAGTCATTCCACGAGGGTAATATGCAATTATATCTCACATTATGTTTGCCTTTAGTGTCCCATCAAACAGCGTGTCCTTGGCTGGGGGCATCCAGTTGAGAAATTCTAGTGCTTTATAAGCACGAGACTCCAAAGGTGCTCTTTCGCAAAATACGTGTTTTACCTGGACTTCGATTCCCGACTAACTATATCGATCCGTCGCGGCTCGCTTGAGCGAAAGAGAGCACGATCGCTGTGTAATGGTGATCGTTGACGGCGAGAGCAGCTGACCCAATGAGCGAATGGGGACAGGCTAGGAGAAAGTTATGTACAACGATGGCGAAGTATATGCATTAGCCAGCTTTCGATCACTCTGACAAACCAAGAGATTGTATCCCTATGGACTGTCCTTACCTTATGTTTATAATCTTCAGTATGAGTGACCCGCACAGATGGGTCAGTGATGCTTTTTTAAAGCCTAAAGTTTTACTACGCCATCCAGCGAGCCATTCCGGCTCGTCACGCCGTATGCAGGCAGCCGTATGCCGTATGCCGTGGCCGACGAACGACCTTGAGCCGCCGTTGCCTACCAACGCCGCAGCCGCACTCCAACAGATGGCGCCGCCGTCACCGCTCACTACGCTCACTCCACCAGATGTGCTCCGCTGGGGTAGAGGGAGAGGAGGTGTCGCCTCGCGGAGGGGGATATATATATATATATATATATATATATATATATATATATATATATATATATATATATATATATATATATGCGCTTCGCCTCAGTGTATTTAGTCATTATGGATAGCGCGAAAGAGACAGAACAACAACAGAACGAAGCGAGGAAGAGAGAACACGCTCAAGAGGCGCCAGAAGAACGCGCCGCACGACTCGAGAAGCGTCGCAACGAAGATGCGGCTAGAAGAAGTAGTGCCACGTCCCGGAGTGACTCTTCAACTGCGGAAGAGACCGCTTTGAGTTCGAACAGTGTGTCTTGTCGTGTCTGTACAATAGAGCTAAACCAAACGCTTAACCACAAGCGTAACCATGCAGCTCTTGCTTTCGCAATTGAACTAGGGCTAACCAGAACCAAACCACAGGCAATTTTTGTCGTCCTCGTCGTTGTCATCGTCCTGGCTGCTGTTCTTGCTCATACCAAACAAGCCGTGTTCTGTTTCCAATAAAGTTTCAGTCGTCACACTGCGCTTGTACCGTCTTTCTATTTCTGTTCAGTCATTTACTGCGCGTTGCTTCATGGATGGGTTGAAGAAAGTTGGCCTGGTTACGCTTATTCATGCAAGGCGCTAACAGCAGGCCCTACCAAATTCCAACTGACGATTACAATGATAAATTTTCGAACAATGAGGCCAGCATGAGGTTTAACTTTGAGTTACTGAATCTATGATTTAAGTTTCCTTGTCTGCCAGCAGAGTTCCCCTCTTTTTATTACACATGAAAGCGTGAGTTCGAAATTCGACGGACATACTTGGTTTCCGAAGCCATTTTCGTTCCCAGAAAATATAACAGAAATGAAGACACGCACAGAACGGACGTCCCTCGGCCTGAAATGCTCCCAAGTTTCAGGAGAGAGCTTTCGAAAACGAACTATTGTGGCGTCGCAGTTACGCTATCATACGGATTCTTGTTAGCCCGTGAAAACTACCAGATATGCCTGCGACGCTACCCTTTTCGAGGTATCTCGCGAGCGCTACGGCCCCTAAACAGTCTCGCTAAAGGCGCGTAGTTTAAGCCAGAAGCTATACACGATGTTTACGGGGAGGCACATAAGGGCCCATTGTGTTGAAAAGTGCGTCTCCAAAGTGCGCCGTGAAACGCGGCTTGACCACGTCGTCGCGGTGCTTGCAACGCCAGCTACACAGGATATTTCGCAAAGTTAATCGCGACCGCGCAGGTCCTTCATTACAGGGCAAATCCGCGAATGTGCACGAGGCTGCGCAAACAACAAAAACGTTGAAGAACATAATAAAGACATCTGTTTTACCCAGGGACGACGGAGCGCCCCGAGACGGCTTGGCCGTTCGTTGCAAACGTGAAAGCCGCTCCTTTAATCAGAAGGCGCTTAAAGTGCGTTCCCGTGTTCACCGTTCATGCTGAGTCCTTTGTTCACGAAGAATAGCGCAGCTACCTCTGAAATTTTAAGAAAGGAAAAAGACAAACATTTCAGAAGAAACGGCTTGCCGCTATACAGCGCAACCCACCCGGTGTCACGAGGGGGAGGCAGTTAAGCGTCAGTATTAAGCAAATATGGCGCCTTCTTCCGCTCAACCCGAGACGCCGCGGATGCAGCAGTCAAAAAAAACGGGAGCCCAGCTAATCAGGATTTGTGATGCGGAGAACGTGGTGGAAGAATACGCTGCATGCATGGCGAGTACAGTGCGTGCGAAGGAAGAAAGGAGCTTCGTTGCAGCCCCCACATCACGATTTCACTCAAGCAGTGTCTTAGCTGTGAGGGCCGGTTTCAACGTCGCCGAGTTGTTAACCGTTACCAGCGTCCAGTCCACTTGCATCTGAAAGCTTAAATTTAAATGAGGCAACCAGTGTGGTTTGCGAAATGGGGCGAGAAAGTTTCGCTTTTGCCATTCGAGAATTAGCAAGTGTGTATGTAGGCCGTGTGCTCTGCGAAATTTCGAGAAGGCGAGAGACAAATGTCGGCGAGTTGATCACGGTTCGCAGCTGAGCTATAGTTGTCCTTCACTGAAATCAGCAGACGCTTACCGCCCAACGCTGCATTTCCGGAAACACTTTAGGAGAGTTCCCTGTAGGGCTAGTTGGCAGATATTTCTAAAATTAAAAAAAAAACAGCTCACAGAACGGGACAAGAAAGGGAGAAAAACTCAATCTTACCCTTCACTTGGGGCAGCGGAAAAGGTAAGGTAAGCAAACGGGAAGAGTCAGTCGATAAACATTCGGTGAGGAACGCTCGCCGAATGAAATAGCCACAGGCGGTTCAGTAAAGTCCCGTCCAAAGACCACTTGCCTTCAGGAACAAAATTTCGAGTTCTTCACATAAAGCAGAATTTACGTTTGACTAGGAGATCAGGTGGGAACGTTTTGAAGCGTGCCGCTTCCTGGTATACCATTTCACTTGTATATGGGCTAAAGCACTGCGAGTGAACATTATTTACTCAACAACAACAACAACAAAAAAGCTGATTCCCGTGAAAAAAGAAACTATCAGAAATAAAAAGTGTAAGTGACCTAATTTCATACTTCAGCGCGAGGTTGAGAAAAGAAAAGAATAAAGTATTATGAGGCTACACGTAGATAAAGTACTATAATAATAATAAGTACGAATAAAGTACTATTGCATGCACGAAACAAAAGAAATTGCCACCGTATACATAATGCCCTCCTTCCAACGCCTGGAGACAGTCACGGTTCAAAAATGGTCCATATATTAAGCGATCCTGCTGACCATTCTGTAACTGTTCCAGCGCCTTCCGCAGCGCTCCGATGACTACTAGTAACAGACGGTAAGCCCCGCCGTAGTTGCTTAGTGGCTATGGTGTTGGGCTGCTAAGCGCGAGGTCCCAGGGTCGAATCCCGGCGGCCACATTTCAATAGACCTCAGACTCTGCCCAGGCGGCGCTGCGGAAAAAGCCGTCACCAGCGCCCCCATCGGAGCCTTGGCGCAAACTGAGTAGTGCAAGGAGAGCTGTCCGCAAGCGAAGGTGCATTGGCCACAATGGACCCTTCTCTTTCGTTTGTGTTGAGGCACGGTTTCCTAAAAATCAAGGACCTGGAAAGCTTCTTCCGCCCATCCACGCTTCGGAAAGGAAGCTCAGCAGAGCGAAGTACTTGTACAATATAAAATAAAGTCTCAAGTGTTATTTCGGCGTGCTGCAACTCGCAAGTACAGAGAGCATCAGGTTTGTCTGTATGCATATCAGCATAAAAATCTAAGCATTTCAAAATGGTTCATATTGAATATGTCCTGAACACAAGACTTAAGTATCTCCTATATTTTTGTGTATTTTATCGTAATGTTTAGTCTCGCAATTATTTACAGAGAGTATCCTTTCATAACCTTTTCCAGGGCAGCAAACAGCGTGAGATCATAACGAAAGAAGCTTCCTACAGTGCCTACGCGCGGCATCTTTCTTTCTCGCAGGAGCTACAGCATCGCCCGTACCTTAATTTGAACTTTTCGCAGACGCTTCGAGCAACAAGCGCGCACAAATAAATGTAAATACACACGACATTCTTTTTCTTTACATATGTGCGTTACTTCGCAATTACTCGTCCAGTGCTCCTACAGCAACTTCATTGCTCACATTTGAAAAACGCAGTCGAGCAGGCTCAGCACATGGCGAAGCGTGCTTGTATCGGCGCAGGACATACAAAATACCGAAAGTAGAAATGAGCTCGCGATACAACGATGCTCTAGAACAGGACTTTGAATTCATAAATGAACCAAAATGTTTGGTTAAGCTGACCTGCCAAATCTCTCCGTTCCACTTGTTGAATCAGGCGGAGGCGGACGTGTTAAAAGGTGGAGATATCGATGGCACAGGACGGTTCGCAACGTTGTCTTTTTCAGTTACCAACGAAGTGGCGGCTGCAAATTCTTGAGTTCTCGCTTGGTTACCACGGTCCTCCGTCATGGCTAGGCAACACAATTACAGAAGAACAAAATTGTCGCACTTTCTCATGCGAGCCGCTGTGTTGTGGGGAATGCAAGTAATCCGATTACCTAACAGGTTGAACGGCCCGTATCCAGCGCTCTCGCCTTTCCCCTTCATACGATCGCGATGGAAATCGGTAAAACTGAACGTTGTTATTCCGTCCTTCACGTCCATGGCAATTCACAACACAACAGTAGCGTCGATTGCGGCGTTTCTTCGTAGCGCGCGGAGCTAATGCGGTTGCCGTCGTTTCCGCCATCACTCTGAAAAGTGAGCCAGCAAGCGCTTTATGGCAGTTCGGCGGCGCGTCCGACTAGCGTATAGAAATCCATAGCTCTCTGTCTGGGAGGTAAATGCGCAAAACACTCGCAATATGGACCAAAATCTAGTTAAATTGTTGTTTCGCCGTCGCTAGCTGCATAGGCAACTTAGCAAGGGAGTCGGGCTTCGCACTACTCAATTACTGCCTCTTCGCACCGGCAGGTGGCGCTACGCGTCTTACAAAACTCCAGAGTCTGACGTCCATTGGGCGAGAACGCCCGTGTACTTAGATTTAGGTGCACGTTAAAGAACACCTCGTTGTCTAAATTATTCCGGAGTCCCACACTACGGCGTGCCTCATAGTCAAATCATCGTTTTGGCATGTAAAACCCCATAATTTTTGAAGATTGGGTAAAAGTTCAATAAGAGAGAGAGAGAGAGAGAGAGAGAGACATGGCAGCTTCACGCGCAGAAACATGCGCGCAAAGCGCTAAACATGCTCAGTGACAAGGCGGGAATCGAGCAACCCGGCGGCGGCGTCCGCTTGTCGATGGGGGCGAAATGCAAAAACGCCCGTGTACGGTGCGTCGGGTCCACGTTAAAAACTAGCCGTTTCGTCCGAAAGGCGAAGCGTCGACTGCGATAGCGAATTAGTTCACGGCTATACAAAGTAATGATAGTAGTTTTATCGGCCGTATGAACTTGGAAGGATTCGCTTATTCACAGTAACTGAATTAAGCATGGTGCCAGGGCGCACAAGCAAACATGAGCACATCGCATGTCGATGAGCGTGGACACTCGCAGTCAAAACGCTGGTGCGAGTCAGTGCGGTAGCAGCAGCAGCGAGAGAAACATTCGTGTAACATCAGTAACATTCGCGCGGTCTATCGCGCCAACGCAAGAGCGGCGAGAACACAGCGTGCACCAAGGTATGAGTAAAGCCCCTCAATTTTTCAAAAGTAGCGCCATTCTTAGATCTTTCCGCCACCGCGCTCACCCTGGCGCCTCCTCCTCCACGCTTCCTGTCGCCCCAGCCTCCTCCGCTCCCCCATTGGCCAATCTGTGTCACGTGCAAACAGGCGCCGCGCTTTTCTATATTTTTTCTTTCCAGTGCGGAGCAGGCGCCGCGCTTTTGTATATTTTTTCTTTCCAGCGCGCGCCGACCTCCATTGTTGGGCCTGCGCGACGAAAGTACGGCAGGCGGACTGACGGAGTGCGTTAGCGTAATAGAATGGGTAGGGCCGAGAACTTAATTGCGGTGCCATGCTGCTGCGCCTTCGGTTACCGCAATAGACACAGTGAGGGCAAAAAGCTTTTTGGTTTGCCGTCCGGCGGGCGCAAGGCAAAAAGAAGTGTGGATTCGCAGGATCGGGTGGGCTGACTTCGAGGAAGTGGCAAAGAGCGCACGGCTTAGTGAAGTAAGGGCCACGCCTACTCACAGCCTCTTATTTTGAGCCTAGTTCACGCCTACCGCTTCGAAAAAGTGTGTGTTCATGCTCTGCGTGGTTTTTAGCGCGTTGTTCGACTTTTTTTTCGAATGTGCTCTCATTCTTTCATGTAGTTTCGTCTTGCGGTGAAATGCACGCATCTGCAGCTGGCCTGTGACATAAAAGCGACATTATTCAGGGTGTGTTTTGAGCTCCACCAGAAGTTAGCACATTCTCGACGCTTTTACAAGGCTCAATATGACTTACGATGCAGTATTTTAGCTTCGAATGTACGCCCGCATGTATTGATTTGGTTTGTGGTGGTTGACGTTTTTAACGTTCCCAAGCCACTAAAGCTAGGATGGAGGTCCTAGTGGATGGCTCCGGATAACTTTATCTAGCTCGCCTGGGGATGTTTAACGTGCACTTTGATCGTAGAGTCGTACGTGGGCCGGTAAATTCCTCGTTGGCGTTTCATAATACCCGCGCGGGCGCGCTAGCGCTGCTTTAGAAGTTGGTGCCTCGCGCGATTGTATTTCTCCAATAAATTTTATTTGCTAGTTGTAACAACTTGTCATTATTTCGTATTATTGACGGCGCCTCCAGGGCACCAAAGCGGCAACGGGAACACCAAAGCTAGAACCATGGCTGGATGGGGCTCGCCGAAGCGTGTGCATGCCAAGAGGGTATAAGATCGCGGACAGCCAATTTTGTATGCGAACACCCCCTGCGACGCCTGCATTATTGTAATGTCACGTGCTCTTCAGAGGCCTCCGTTAGCCATTACATGTGCCCTCCAGGAGCTGTGCTTGTAAAAAAAAAACTGTATATCGTCACGATTACCAAAGCACCCCGCAATAAAAAAAAAACGGCCCTGTTGGCAGGCATTGCTGACCGCACACAGCCGGAATCTCTCACGGACCGGCCAAACAAAAGTATCCTGCAGGTACGTAAATGAACCTACGAAACCACGTACACATACTTCTACGCTGACAACACCTGAAAATTTGGTAATTACGCGCGTGTTTGAATACACCGCGTGCTTGCGTCGTGTTTCAGCAACGCGCGAACTCTCAACGTCGCGCGCCTTTTCTCTATTTCTTCCGCAATTCCAACACGAAATTCTAAAGGCCAGTTACCGACTGACAAAGAAACATCTCGATTGAAAAAACTGCTCCGCAGGGCTCGCACGAACTTTTCTGCAAATTTCCTCCCGTAGCGTGTTATCTGTCGTCTGCTACGGCAGGCCCACCACCGGCGGCGCCACCGTCGAGGCCGCGCCGAGCAGAGGAGGAGGGAAGTGAATGGCGCTACTTTGGGAGATTGAGGGGCTTTAGGTATGAGCCATCTGCAGATCCCTCTCAAGATACGGCGACCGTGCAAACTACTTGTTGGCGAAGTGGAAGCCGCCCCACCCTCGCTCTCTTCGCCGGCGCTTCCCTCCACATATGGCGCGCGAGGCTGAGCCACCATCATGCCCGCGATCGTCAGTTCCTCTTGCGCCCGGTCGCGAAATGCGCAGTTGCTGCCGGAACACAAAAGCCTCCCCCCTCCCCTCTCTCCTTCCCACTCATCCCCCCACGGCATTTCTCGCGACAGAAGACGGCGCGTTTTCTCTCCGCTTTCTCTCCGCTTTCTCCATTCGTGCGCATCGCCAGGTTGAGCCGAGATCGACGGCTTCCTTCGCGTGCTACCTCTCGCACGTACAGCATACGACGCGCGGCGACGGTGTTATCGCCCTCGGTCTTTACACGAAACTTGCGGCGACAGCAAGAATGCGCCGGGAGTTTCTATATAGTTGCTGTACCAATAGTAACCCCAGGTGGTCGAGATCGATCCGGAGTCCCTCGATGCGGCGTGCCTCATATATGCGTATCATGGTTTCGGCACGTAAAACTCCATTACCTAATTTAGATAACACGCGTGGAAAAATACGAGACACAGAAACCGCTGCATCAAAATTAACCTTTTCTGTAAATTGTGTGGTTAGACACACATCAATAGGGAACAAACAACAAAAGTTGAGCCATAAGAAAATAACAATTGGTAGGTCCAAGTGAATTAGACAAAACACACAGAAAGAAGATTCACCACAAGTCGCCAAAAGCATCGCCAGGCCAAGTCAAGCCGGTTCTGAACATGAAAGCAATACCCACACGTGGTAAGTAAATAAAAAAAAAGGTACCACGTGTCCTTAGCGATCGCCTAAGAGACGCGAAGACGAAACCCTTGTAAAGCCTACTAGAATTCACCTTAATCCACCGTAATCCTCCTTAATGGAATGTAATCCACCTTAATCCACCTCACTCTTCCTTCATCCAGATTAATCAACCCTAATCGACTATAATCCACCTTAATCTAGCTCAATAACCTTAATCGACCTTAATGCACTTTAATCCGCCCTAATCCACCTTAACACTCCTTCATACACCCTAATCCTTCTGAATACACCTTAATCCACCTTAAATTACCTTAATCCACCATAATCCACCTTAACCTAATCACGAATGAATCATTAACTGCTAAATGATTAATCATCTCTAATACACGGTTGGACATGCTTTGGTTTGCTTCTGGCCTTCCTTCAGTCACGTGATATTTTCTGCACGTCACAACGCGACCTTGAAACAGAGAAAAGCTTTAGCCATAAAAACACGCAAGGGTTTCTACCTACACACAGTGCAATATCAGTATCACTTCACAGAATTGTCAATGTTTCAGAACTTGTCTCTCTAATAACGGATTATTCCATGAACCGAAGTGATAGATAATGAAAGCATGGTCATCAAGCAAAATTGTTAACGGCATCAAAGCACACCTCTCGTGATCAAACATCGATAGCTCATGGGAACATATCAAACAGGCAGGATGATAAAAAAAAAAATCTGCCAAGAAAAAAACATCGCCGACAGTTATCGTTCGGGTGTGCGAAGTTCCGGAAAAGTTTCGAGCAGTCGAGCTTCTTTAACGTACACCAAAAGCACGGTACACGAGACTTACCACGTTCCGCCAAAATCGGAATGCAGTGGCAGGGCATCAAACCAGCTACCTGAGCACCACTTAGCCTTCGCCAAAGCTGCCTCACAGAATCACAACCCAAAATCCATACGAGTGCGGCAATGCACTCAAGTTGAAGCACTGAGCTCCGGAAGTACCCAGTCGCCAAAGACAATATACTAACTTATTATAACTTAATGAACGTTTAATGGGATATTAATATGTAACAGTTTCTCCGCTTGCGCGGAGAGGCCGTGCGGATGTTTTTTTTGTTTTTTTTCATGTCAGCAAACATGTCAAAATAGACGCTCACCATCACAGCCTTTCTCCCGAGCTTGTAATGAAGGAGCATGCCCCCCCCCCCCCTCCCATGTGCAGTTCAAAATGAAATAAGTTCGTATGGCTTCAACATTTACGTAGTGTGAGGAAAGTACAACTTGTAAAACGGCCACGTACTACCACATACGCCAGCACATTTCGCTAACGTACAACGAGAGATGCACACCCAGAATCTGACCAATATCACTGTTATTGCTTACATAGTTGTCAAGCTCAATGTGCAAGAGGCGTCGGCAAATTTCGGCAAAATATAGCGAGTGACAGGCCCAGCATCGAAATTATCGCTGACCAGACCATAAACGCAAAACGCAGCGCGCAGTTGTAAAATGCAAACGAGCTCACCCTTCCGGTATTGCCTTCACTTCTGGATGCATAACAAATAAATAAATAAATAAATAAATAAATAGGCATCTTCAGTAAATAAAGAAAATAAATAAATAAAGAGGCATCATTAGTTATCTATAGCGTTCGCGTAACAAAGTAAAACAAAAATAAATGTTTAGAAAAAGGCGGGAAGGGTGCAGAAGAGGACACGGTGACCCTCCCCCCCCTCCACTTCTAACTTCGAAGCGTCCTTTGGCAGCAGGCCGCAATATGGCGACCTCTCCGAGCTCCCTCCCCAAGAAACCGACGAAAAATGGCGGCCAGGCAGACGGTCCCGCAGCTACTGCCTCATCCCTTCCCCTTTCCCGCTCGAGCTCGCGAACGTAATGGGTCCAGCGTCATTTTATCAAATCAACAACCTCTTACTCTTATGTTCACCGAGGTCGCGTATAATTATGAAGACCGCCACAAGAACCGCTCCTTGTATACATGAAGTACGAACTGGGCGTGAATACGGAAAGATGACAAAACCGCGACACCTTTTCTTTTTCTTTCTTTCCTTAAGTGCCCACAATTGTGGCCATTATAACTAGAAGAGGCAATTACTAGAGCAATGCGTGTATTACTTCTACAAGTACTCACATTTAAAAGTTCTGCTATGCGCTCCCAAGGTCTGGAGAGGCGGATGGTGCACCTCTTTTCCTCGGGCCTCTGTCCCAACTGTCCGCGCAACACACCCTCAAAGCTCCGTCGACGAGCGCCCCGAGGAAAAGTTTTGTGGCACATCGAGATGTAAGCTGCCAAAGAACGGGAAGCAGCTTCTTGTGTTGTCGAAATGTCCCACCGGTCCACGACCACAAGACATTATGCAAAAATCGCGCAAGATGTCCGTTACGCTTCCCGCCAAAAAACCCACGGTTGCGTGGGCGCCACGAACAACAGTCGTCGTCGCCGTCTGCGCAGCAACTGCGAGCACTGGGTGCGCGCCTCCGTGAGTGCCGGGTCATCGGCCTGGCTGTTGGTGCCGTGTGCAGGTGCAGTCTTATTGGTTAAATTGGGCCACGGGATCTGCCGGTTCGCAAGTAGTACGAAGACGTGATAGAGGAAGACGCTGCCTTTGGCAGTGCTACGCGTGTCCTTGAACTTGTTGACCGCGCCAGCTGCGTCGGTTTTAGAGGGAAGAGGGAGACTTCGTGCGTTTCGTTTTGGCGGGAAAAGGCGATTTTGAGGAGAAGACGCAGAAAAAGTAGATCTTTGATGGCGGCATTGAGCGCTGTTTGATTGGTGTATATTTCCACTAGATGTTTGTTTTTTATAATGAAAATAAAAGAAAAAGATGTAGTCACCCTACAATGATGATGCCTACTCGTTTTCAGTTCAACTGCTCGTTCAATTGCCTGCACTTGATGCGTGACTAGTCGGTGTGTTCCTACTAGAAAGTTTGATTCCGAGGAGAACTCCAGTGTTTGTACTGGGGAGAGCGTAATTGGCAGCACGCACTAGAAAACAGCTGTTAGTTTCTCTGAGTCAGTAGGACGTGTCTTCTCACATCTTCGAACTGGCAACATTCATAGTGTGCGCTCCGGTGTGCCCGCTTCCTTTTGGTTTTATCCCATCGTATTACCTCATTTTTGTTTGTTGTGTGTATTTGTGTGCGTGCACGCGTACATTTCAGACAAGCAGCACACTCACCTGAATCTTTCTAGGAATCGCGCAACAACTTTCGGCCTGCTGGTGATTGAACAGCGCCGAGAACAGCCTCTGTTATACCATGGTAGTTGAAGCAGCAGTGTTAACTATTCTAAATATTGTAGGCGACTGAAGTATTGACGGCCGCAGGCTTGCGATTTGAACCAGCGAGCTTCGTGTCCTTTAGATAAGCTCTTTAGCGACCGTTGTGATCTTGCATCCGAATGCCTCCATTTCTGTAATCCCAGGTTGTCTATACAATACTGCATCTGTGCATTTGTGTGTTTTCAGGTGAGGTCAGGTGCTCTACACTCTATTAAACTTTTTTTTGTACTGTTATTACTGAAATTGTTTCGCATATATCTGAATGCTGTACGAGCTGTTGACAAGGCGTGTTAATGCCACTGTCAGGCTTATTGCCTTGAATGTCCAACCTCTCCTCTTGATTTTACATTGAAGCAATAAAAAGAAATGAAATTTGTAGCGAGGCTTTCCAGAATCTTGGTTCCACTGCGTGTCCATATCTCGTAACACTTACGCTTTAGCATTTAGTTGCCTTTCATGTTACAGTGTAGGTGTGCGGCTTCTTTAACACGTCAACGGAGAAAGGCTGTGATCTTCAGCAACTCATTTAGTGAGTTGCTGGCTTGAAGTAAAAATACAGTCTATGACGTAGGGGAAAGTGATTACCCGTACGACTCGGCGTTATGCTGCGGTTAGCTCTTGTATACACATCAAATCGGAAAGCAATCTTGAAGTTTCCTATTTCTATGAAGGTATAATGAGATTCATGACGTTGCCATGAAGTTTTGCAACGGTTTTATGTGCTTCCAAGACGGCGATGTCTTGTCGTGTGCGTCATGATTTCGAAGGCCGTTTTCTTTTTTTTTTTTTAGCTACCTTAATGTCATCGTGTCTTCTGGTAAGTGCAATGCAGCTTTAATATCTGAAATTGACGAACTTGAAAAGTAGGTGATTTTGCTTTCTTGTATATTCAGAACGCCATCGGCAGCAGTGGCCCAGACAGCCAACTCAGAGTCGCGATTACACCAGCTTGCCATGGCAACGACACTAGACGATGGCCTTTGACAATTGTTGAAGAAACGTTCTGAGCGCTTCAGAGAACCCCCGTTGTAAAACTACCCAGATTTCAGCTCTCCTATAGGCTCTGATTATTCATTTCCGTTTAGTACCTTGTATTATATTTTTTTTCTGCCGATCTTTCCTTGCATAAGATATTTAGTACCAGACCATACCGCGTTTTACCTTACCACTTTCCGACTAGTCAGTGTCGCTGGATTCAGTCCTTGAGATTAATTAATTAGATTCGGAGACCAACGATGAAACGAGATTTTTAATGAAAGCTGGAGTTTTCAGCGACGCGACATGCAAGGCTGGCTGCTTCTTCATATGCGGAGATAATTGAGAGATGATAACAACAGCAACAACATAACGAAGTGCAAAGAACGAGGTTCGAAATTAACTTCGCGCATAGAAATGAGAACTAGAGCGAGAGAGAGAGAAAGCTACAGCCCTTTATTTATATCTAGACAATTATGTCGGCGTATATCTTGGCGCCTACAAGCTACTCTGGTGTAGCAAAGGAGGTCGAGGAGAGAAAAGTCCGAAGTGGAGGAGGGCAAGAAATGGCAATTAGATGTGTTCTTAAGGCGATGGAGTTAAGGGCCCCATGTTGCAAAAAAATGCGGTGTCGGCGTCCGGCGCCGACCGTCTTGTGGGCGAAAAATGATTCCGAACCACCCATACCGAACCATGCAGTCCCTCCACGTGGCGCAGAGGCATTACTGAACTAATTGAATTTCTCTAACTAAAATGCGTCAGAAAAATAGTGAAGTACGACTTGCACACAACCCACAAACAGGATAGCATCAGATTGTATTTTGTAATATACGATAAAACAGAATTCTGTTACGCCGAAACTAAAACATAAACCCTTTTTACCACGAGTGTTTTCCAGCTGCCGTTTGAGGTGTCTTAGTAGGAGTGGAGCGGCCTCAGTTCTTTGCAACACCATCAAAAAAAAAAAAAAACAGCATCAAAGCTCGCCTTCGTGCATAACGTTCGGCGCCAGCGTACCCCGGCAAACATTACGGTTACATAAGCTGCAATTGCCGTGAAGTGTGAGAAGCGTTCAGGGATTTTTGAATGCTATCGCGTTCCACTCTTGAAGGCGAACCTTGAGCGTCCTCAAGTTTTCTCGTGGAGTGGATAGACAAGGCTGGCCGAACAGCGACAAATGTGTTGTGCAAAAGCCTGTCGTTGAGGCACACACTTCTTTTTGAACTACGTTGTTTTGACAGGAAGTGCAGCTTGACCTTGTGATGCATTAGCGCACTAGTCCAGTAGACGCAAGTGTAATGTGTACTTGTGGAAGTGCAATATTTCGTAAAAGTGTAAAGGTTGCCGCTGTCGCCGTCAGAGCCTTCCAGGTGTTGCAGGCTCTGAGCTACAGGCTTTTCTTTTTTTCTTTTGGCGTGTCTTTGTGAGAATATGATACGATCTCCTCAACGTCAGGGTCATTTTGGCTGCATCGACTAAACGACTGGGGAACAGCTCGATGAAGGTCTGTGGCCCCTAGATGGGGACATTGTCTTTGTAGTCATATTGTAGTCAGATTTGGGAAGCACAGTGGCGACAACGAAATCAAAACATAAGCAAAGGTATCCTCAATTACAGTCGATATTCCATGTCGAATGTTCATTGAATACACAACTCTCTACACCTCAAGGACTTGTGTTTCCTTCCGCTAGTCCCTTTTAGCCATTAAGTCTGATGATGTCTGCAGGCTCGGTCTGAGCCTCTGGGAATCTCCGGCGTCGGTCTTTTTTTTACGTTATATACCGTTACACTTCTTGCACGATCCCAGCCCATCGTGGGATTAAAGACTAGTTTCCAACAGATGACCATGGGTAAAATTTTTCAAGCCATAATGGACTTCCATTTGAAACTAGAAAGTCGTATTGAAAGCCATGGCACTTAGTGCGGGCAAAGCCATTTATCGGTCAAATCCGTTTCTGCATTCTGAGGACCAGCCCACTTGGTTTTTATTAGGGCATCGATTTTTCGGTATTACCCGCTACGACGCAACATCCAAGGGAACATTTTACTTCCCAAGATCTTCGGAAAAACTGCAAAGCCACGAAAGTTCTCGATCACCACGTGATCGTCTTCTGCGCTTCACGTTTTCAATAGCGGGGATAATAGAAAAGGGATGGGTGGGACTGGCGGATCATGGGGGGGTAGGCTGGAGTAAGAGGCATAAGTGCGTGCTTAAATTTCACAACTGCGCTTTATGAAGGGCGACATTTGCATATTAATGAGGGTGATTAAGGTATCTAATCAGTCTGATTATGAACGTATGCCTAGAAAGCTCCCCCCAAAGGCATCTCTTTAATCGTGCGGTAATATCGGCAGAAACAACAGCCAACCGCTTTTTTGCGGTCTTTGACCATTCCACCTTACGTTGAGGCGCGTTTGTGTCAAGCTAATAACGTGCAAAAAAATCGAAAGTTTCTAAGGAGCAAGCGAGAGTTGCTTGTGCAGAAAAGCATTTTCCTTTGTGCTCTACTTACAATACCTTATCTGAGAGCACGTTTCCGGAAATCAATCGATTGAGCAATCAATCAAAATGAATTGAGCGTTGCGATAGCCCTACAACATGGACAGATGTGTTTACATGGGGTCGAGTAATCACATGGATGACACCAACGTGTGCGTGACAAAGGCAGGACAACCCGCCGTGGTTGCTCAGTGGCTATGGTGTTGGGCTGCTGAGCACGAGGTCGCGGGATCGAATCCCGGCCACGGCGGCCGCATTTCGATGGGGGCGAAATGCTAAAACACCCGTGTGCTTCGATTTAGGTGCACGTTAAAGAACCCCAGGTGGTCAAAATTTCCGGAGTCCTCCACTACGGCGTGCCTCATAATCAGAAAGTGGTTTTGGCACGTAAAACCCCAAATAATATTACTATTACAAAGGCAAGACAACGATGATGGCAGCATGACGACTGGCTTTGTTTCTTTTTATACACAGGGTGGGCCCCAACTATCATGGTACAAGATTTAAATATATGCAAATGCCACGTAGCTGGACAGAACCAAGGTAATGGTGTTTGCCGTCGCTAGGAGATACTCAGATTGTATTTTCTTTCATACCGCCTAATTACATTAGTCTTAATTAATTATTGAACTTCTCACATATTACAATTAGATTAAAAGTGTCAGTGACTAAATTGTAGAGTAACATGAAAGATCCGACACGAATTTCTGTTGCTCAATACGGCCGACGTAAAAGTGTTTTTTTCCGAGTGCGAAAGAAGCCCGCGAATGCACGCAAAGTGCCTCGGGCGGCCAGTCGCGCGGCAACAGGCAAATTTGTGACCGACTAGGGGGAAGGGGGGGGGGGGGGAGACCAGCGCGCACGCGTTCTTTCTCGCTTGTGCTATGCGACGCTAACGCACACACGATCGCGCGCGGCACTGTACTCTAAAGGAACCAAATATTGGACACCGGGCGTGTCACAGGAACACTTACTGACCCTTGACATGACAAATACGAAAAAGGTACACGAATCTTCGATCTTCATTTTCTCCTTTAATGAACCCATTACCGTAACATGAACGAAAATTTAGTTCTTAAGGATTATATTTATCGGTGTAAACTAGTTAGCTGCTTCTGTTTAGTGTCCCTTTAATTAGGATGTAGTTAAGGCACCGTACGTTGCCTGGCTCAAAAACTGTCAGCTTGTGTCCTGTTCCGCCTCTTACCCGCCGTGGTTGCTCAGTGGCTATGGTGTTGGGCTGCTGAGCACGAGGTCGGGGGATCGAATCCCGGCCACGGCGGCCGCATTTCGATGGGGGCGAAAACACCCGTGCGCTTAGATTTAGGTGCACGTTAAAGAACCCCAGGCGGTCAAAATTTCCGGACTCCTCCGCTACGGCGTGCCTCATAATCAGAAAGTGGTTTTGGCGCGTAAAACCTCAAATATTATTATTATTGTTCCGCCTCGTAGCGTGCGTCGTTTTGTTCACCCCTTTCGCGCTGCGCTGTTCAACAATGACGTATCTAACGATCGCACCGAAAACTTTTCGATCTCTTAACCTCTCCTCAAAGCAAGCGCTCGGGTGAAGCAAACGCCGGCACATCTTGCAAGGCTAGATTATTGTTGGTGCCTCAACGCGAGGCTCGAGCATAACCAAGAGGTGGATTGGCCACGTCATAGGTCATGAAACGTACGCGCAACAAAAAATCGACAAAAAAGAAGCCATAAGAAAGTTATACACTCCGCCTGAAGCCAACTTCCTCCTCCTCCTTTATTTATAGCGAGACAGTTGCGGTGTCCTTGGCGGCAGCTAGTGGTCTCCTGAAAGCAACCAATACGTTATGGTAGGTTATGGCAGGTTATGGTTATACGTTATGGTAAGCTTTATGACCGGAGAAGAAAAAAGAAAAGGAACGCTGACCGAGGTAAGAACGTCCTATGCATATAACTGAAGTTAGTGCAAGTGCATTTAGCGTCTGTTCTGCCAGTGTCCTTGAATAGAAGTGGTTTCTCCTTTCTGCAAAAGAGTAAATGATCCATTCGCACTTCCTTCTGAAGTTCTGCTCTCCATGTCTCTTGCTTCTGTATTACATGGTTGCCAGTAACCAATAGCAGCAGCAAATCGGTGGCAGCGGCAGCCCCCTTTCACGTAGAGTGAATACATAAGCTAAATCCTGCCGAATACACTCATCATCGTCCCCCATTGTGACCCTCTTTCTTCTCCTCTTCCACTTCCATTGCCAAGAGCAGCAGTCCAGATACTCCACTTTCTGGCCGTCCTCTCTGCCTTTTCCGTCAATAAACTTCTTCTCCCGAATACAGTTCGCCTAAGCGAGAACACTTATCTTACATCCGCCCAAAACTCACGGGGCATGGCCGCAATGCGGGACAGAATAAAACACAGGACGCAAAAATAAATAAATAAATAAATAAATAAATAAATAAATAAATAAATAAATAAAATTACACTTATTTAAGGACCCGCAAACGCCCATTTCTATATATATATATATATATATATATATTACGACGAATGTTTTTCAGGCCTCGTCGCCACTGTACGCACCACAGGTCATCATCGAGTTCGATATTAAATCTGCCCGCAACATAAAACCATACCGTTGTTGGGTGGAGCCGAAATATTCCCAGGAAAGTGTCCCTTCTTAGCGGCGACTGTCGCGCCGCGACAGACCCTCACTTAGCAAACGACAATATTATAGGCATCGGGTACGCGCCAACTCCCATTATACTAGCTGTCAGCACGTTTGGAATCCAGGCAAATGACCTGCATATAGTTAACGGCGCAAGCCTGAGGCTCTGTCTCCATCAAACTCGTGCTTAAAAGCATGCAATGCACTATGGAAGAGGCGCGCGATTGGACGTGGAAGCTCTGCGGCTTCCGCGCCATTTGCATCATGTGCGTCATCATTGACCCTGCAGCCTTGGGTGTCATGTGCGCATATAATATCAACGCGTAAGTTTGCATGGTCGTCGGGACCCAATTTGTTGCGATTTTATCAGGGACGATGATTACTGTAGCTTTTTTTTTGTGCCTTACATACAAAATAATAAGGTAAGCCGTTTGCCACGTGCTTTATGGGTCCGTCTCTCACTACTTTCGGCCTGACTTCAGACTTCCGTCGATGAATCCCCGGTCGTCGCAGCTGTCTACGACGTCGCCGAGATTGCGTCGCGTGTTTCAGGGAACGTCGTTAGGCGGCGTCATCTTAGGCCGGTGTTATTTAATTAGCGTCGTTTAGCGTAAACGTTTTGCTCATATAACAGCGTGAGCCGGGTTTTGAAAGGCCGTACTTTGTGAGGGTTGGTGTGCAGCTTTGCCCGATGCGCTACTGGGCCAAACTTGATTACTGGCGACATGGCTCGTATTCTGTATAGCAATCACGGAGGTTAACTGCGCAGGAGATTGAGAGAAAAGTCTTTCTCTTTTATGTAGGGAATTGTTCATAGAAACGTCAAAGAAAGATGTTGAGTTTGCGCAGAAGAATTAATCAAGCTCCTGAAAAAGCGTAAGCACCCGCAGCGGTAGCCTGTAGTACGACGGCTTTGTCACTGTTCTGCCAAGACCGAAAGCCCGGGATCACATCCCGGCAGAGGCGGCCTCATTTCCATGGTCGCGAAATGCGCAAATATCCCCGTTTACTATGCATTGAGCTGCCGCATGTTAAAGAACCCCAGGTTGTCAAAATTATCCCGCGGTCTTCCACTGCGGCATGCCTCGTAACGATATCGTGCTTTTGGCCCGTAATATCCCTGTTTTTTCTTTCTTTAATGTACGAGCTCTTGTCTCTATTACTCTAGGAAACTTGCTTCTCAAGGAAGCTGCTGGAGAACACAGCATGACTTTAATTAACGTTAGGCTTAAAGCGAGCATTGATTGAATAGGTGTTCACATCGCACACTGTAATGGAAACTGGCCGTTCCAGCTGGAAAGAGAGATTGTATAGAGGCAGTAGCCGTGTGACGCTTTAACGATGGTGATTGCGTTAGCTCACCGTCAGTTGCGGTTTCTCAGAACGAACTTTTGTTTCTTTCCATGTGATTCACACGTGTTCGGTGCCTCAGTAGTCTGTCAGCGCACCCCTGCTCAAGGTTGCTCGGTGTCCTTTATTGGTTTTTACGTTGCTTTTAGGGTTCACACGTGCGTCTGATCTATAAAAGCTTGGCATTCGTTTCATTAAATCATCAGTTGTCAGTACCGCTTCGTGTTGCCCCTTCCTTCAAGTCTCGTGTTTTGCTTGCGGCAGCTTCCCAATGTCATGAATCACCAACTGGCCTACACCGACACTCTGATATGTTACTTAGACTCATGTCTTCTCTCTCTCTCTCTGATCGCCAGGCTAAACCCACCTGTTGCTACAACTCACCACCACCACCACCACCACCACATATCTCTCCTTCTATTTTACTCCCCCTTCCTCAACCCCACGTGCAGGGTAGCACACTCGAGTTAGTCTGGTTCACCTCTCTGCCTCCCCCCCCCCTCTCTCCCTTTCTTCTAATCTCGAAGGTGTTGCCTCTGCCTCAGCCTGATTGAGCGAGACAATGACAGATCGAGACAGAGAAGGGAGCGATAAGCAAGGTTTTTAACTTGAGGCACGACCAGTTTTCTTCCCTGTAAGGAGGAAAAGAGGGACAAAGGAGGTGCGAGAAGAAGCGCCTAGTCATATTCACTACTATTTTGAATATGAACTGAACTGTGAGATGGTTCTTGCAGATATATCGCAAAATTAGGTGTACTTATTGCAGGAGATGGGCTTGATGAGTTGCATACGAAAAATTGTCCGCTAATACAAAGCGGTTGTTTACAACACTTACCATATACGAGTCTATGGCTTGCCGAACGATGACTCCTACCTTCAGTGAGTATGCGAACACAGTTGCGATTCCTTCAGTAATGCTTAAAGGAGGGATGACGCGATCGTCCGACTATTTTCAGCTTACAATTGTCGCAGAACTGATAGCAGAGCACCCAATATATTTATACACACGAACACCGCGCTCTCAGGGCACATTTTTACTAGAAAGTTCAATTTGACATTGCCGCCTGAAATCGCCGCCATTTTGGTGTAGACTGAGTGACGTGAAGAAATGCGGGGAAACCGCTGTGTCGTCAGCTCCTAAACAGTTCGACATCGACCGGACGGTTTGCCGCGCACACTCTGGCACCCAACGGAGCGGCAAGTACATAGCCATTGAATTTTACACGCAATTCCTTTACCCGTGCGATAAAAGCAACAGTAGACCGTCGAGACGTGCATGCAAAAACAAAATACCGCATGGCGGCCGTGATTTAATTCCAATTCCTGCATTTTGCTTCCGGTACTTGGAGTACACAAAAGCATGGACTTCGAGATCTGCTTCCACTACTGCGGGAAAGCTGTTTACAGGGATTTAATTTCTTCACCACTTAGTGCTGCCAGACTGCTGTACGATTCAAAACTGCCTTACAAAAAGATCAAAAATATAAATTTACCACCCCACCCGATGCACTAAAATTTTTCAACTTGCTATGGTGAGCGTATTGTTTAACATGCAACGCACAATTCAAGCTGGTTATGTTGTGATGAAGTATTTTTTTAGTATTCCGTTCCATGTGCGTTCTTCATTTGAAGTTACCTCTTCTTTATTTGGAAATAAAAGTTTCTTCTACACCTGTTATCGGAATAGGTGATGCCTACATCGCACTCTTCAGCGACGGGTGCTACAGAGTAACGTAAACACATAACGACGGACATGCCTTTGGGTACCGCAGGCGCCGGGAGAACATCATGGCTGCGATCTTTCAAGAATAACTTATCTACCCTCTTCGTTTAACACGGTCGAAGTCACAGAATTTTTTTTTCATCTCTTTGCCGATGTGTCAGCCTGTATGCATTTCGCGCTCGTTAGAGTAGGTAAGTAAGAGCTAGTCCGAATCAAAACTTATTAATTTAGCTCCTGTATGTAAATTCGTAGCCCGTCCAACTTATGACATGCTTCAAGCACACACAGAAAAAAGACCGAAGCGACCACTAGGCGTTACCTGTCGTGCTTCAAAGGCCGTCTAAGAGCCTGTCCGCAGGCATCGCCTTTCGACATAAAAGTACCTTCCCGTGCGCGCGTCTAAACAGTCTAAAAGGGTCCGAACTCTAGCTAGTTGGTAATGACTCGTAGTTAAAAAAAAAACGAAATAAAACCAGGACGAGATCAGTCCTAGACAGTCCTTTGGAGTTGCCGCGTCTGCATATAGAGTGACGAGGTTATTTCATATTCCCTTTCGTATCCCTCGACGTGCTTCCATTAGAAGGTATGTCGAAGCATCTGAAAACGTACGGAAGGAAGAAGACCGCCACCTAAACCGTCTGTAGCTTATTTTCTTTTTCTTTTTTCAGTGTTCGCCGGTTTAACGTATGCCAGCCAGCTTTCAAATGATGTTATGCCTCCGATGCGGTCGCGGTGGTCTCGCTTATTCCATTAGAATCATACGATACAGGCAGGCAGACCGCGACCACCTTTGAGACGTCCGACGCTGCATATGTACGTGATGAGGCGAACACAAAGATCTGTATGAGATCTGCTGCATTAATCTTCCTGGCGGCGTGTCCTTGAAGTCATGTGCTCCTGCGACGACTAAAATGAAATAAAACGGCGTGGGTTGACGTGCGCAAACTGCACAGCACTTTGTGATAGACGGCTCTGAATTATTTGGACCACCCGAAGCTCTTTGATGGTCCGAACGTTCGTTGATGCTCTGAAGTACTGACCGACGTCAACTCTATAATTAACGGGCTCTACAATATCATTAAACAAAAAGAAGATCTAATAATAAAATCTTTTTTACCTAATAGGTTATGCAAATCCGACGCGTTTGTTAGAATCTATAATACGAAGTCAAGCTTAAGCGAAGTGGTTAAATAAATGCTATAGAAACGAATGTGATAGGCACTGTTCAATTTACGTTCACCCTAATCAAGTTATAAGCTAATGCAACGTTTATGTTTATGCACTGCACAGGCCAGAGCTTTATTGTCGTGGGATGTTTGTGATTATGCAGCACACTGTTTAACGAGCTATGCCCCAAATGAAAACACCATTGCAGGAGGGTGCGTAGTGCGAGATGTCGACGAAGCGATGTCGTAAAGGCGAAGGCCATGTTTGACGCTTATCGACAGGAGCATATGGTGATGACAGCTCCGTGCCCAGCAAAGTATGACGTATATGTAAGCACATCCAATCAGTCTTGCTTTTACAGCGATACAGACCCAAACTAGAGAATTGTTCCAAGAATGAACGCGCATCCACGGTCGAATATGGCATAAATTCCAAGCTTGGTGGGTAAAAATGATAATCAAATCGTCCATTTTTTTAATAACAAGAGAGAGCCTTCGCGAAAATATCTGATATCTGCTTGGAGAGTGAAATGATGACAAGACGATTTTCCTGCGATCAATTTCAATTTAGTTTGTAGGAGGGATTGTATTGAATCGTAGGCTCCATTCAAGCGTGGGTTTCGTCAATTAGAGAGGGAGAACAAACGGCAGCAACACCTGACGGAGTCCTCCCACCTGACACAGCAATTGCACATAAGCGGCGGAAGCAGAACAGAAATGTTAATATAGTATATGTCGAGCAAGTATGCACGTATACACGATACTAATAAAGCCGCAAGCACACACTCGCATGTGAAAACACACACACAAAAGTGCGCAAAGAAAATAAATAGCACAATACATGCGCATCATTACATAAAAACAGAACAAAAAAGAAAGCACTATAAACTAGAGTTCTCTCAAATAAAGGACATGGTTCCGCATGGTTAAAAAATTAGCCGTGAAGTAATCGGTTTAATAATCGCGGTATTATTTTTCTTGAGCAAAATTGTACCCTCTCGAATCTGCAAGAAAATCGACACTTACATCGCGACTAAGTTTCAATTCTTTGACTACAGCTCCCGAGAGAGCCTAATCGAATCTTTGGCTTAGTAAGTTCCGCCCGTGCGACGTCTTCTTTCAACCGAGCTTTTCCCCGCCGATGCAGGGCTCCCTCGTGAGGGACGCTCGTCTTCGGCTTAACAAAGCGTCGCACTCCAAAGCTGCGCCCGCTTTCCTCTGGCGCTCAGACGAAAATCGATACCTAAGGCAGCGCTGAAGGTTTCCAAAACAACAGAAAAGGTTATCAAATCCGGGGCGGTGCAAACTTTTAAGGAGATCCGTTGTACCGGACTGTTTAAACCATGGTTTAAACCGCGTCACAGCTGACGTCATCAACGTTCTGCCCAGTATGCTTCCTGTATATTCCCTAGGCGAGCGATAAATGAATCCCCGCAGTGTCCCGGTGCTACGTGAAACGGTTATCGATAAAGAAAATGCCACAGTGTAGGGTAGAACGAAAAACACACCAAAAGGCATGTATAGAGGCTAAGTGCGTCGAGAGAAGGCTTAAACAGTTCTGGGAGGAGTTTGCACACCGCCCCAACGAACCACAGTTTTGCTAACTCGCCGCACTCCGTGTGACACTGCTTCCCTTCGAGCGTGTTGTTCGATCACCACGGATCTCCACATTCCCTATTTTCCCGATATCTTTATGCCACTTGAACGTCCCCCCGTACCATCGAAAGGTGCGCCAACTTCCTGTCATTTTTTGCAACTTCCTGTACTCGGTGCTACCTTACTTTCTCTCCGCCTTTCCTGTTTTAACAACATGATCGTGCTATATGCACTGAAACACTGTAAGATCTGGAATGTCAACAAATTTCGTCACACGTTTTGGGGGAATTATTATCTAAACGGTGACGTCATCCCGATAATTCGACCAAAGTGGATACGCCTTGCGGACTCACCAGCTATAGCTAGGAGACGTGAATTCCCCTACGTGCCCAAGCAAGGTAATTAGTTGGAAACACAATTACTGATATTTTGTTAATTAGTTGGTAGTGCATTTCGATTTGTCGCGCAAGTAACGTGAGTAGATAAAATCACGGGTGCACGGTCAGGAGAAAAGTAGCAACAGAGTGCAGCGTGCGCTTATATTTAGCACATTTTCTTGAAGAATAAAAAAAAAAAATGTCTAAAATTTACTAAGTCTTATTATTGTAACTTTTATCCCCACGTTGCATTTCTAGAAGTTCCGCTTTCTTTTTTTTTCTGAATTTTCACCTATTTGTGCTTCCGTAATTCGTCTTGTAATCGTGTTCCCGTAGCTCTTGTGTGCGTGTTTGCGTGCGCTGTGTTTTACGCCAACGAAGAACGTCCGTTGTACCTTAACGTGGAAATTCGAGTTTTAGGAACTCCTCAGCAACAGTCTTTTTTTCTCTTGTGTGCATATGGATATTAGAACTCTCACTGTAGTTTTTTTCTTTTTCCAATTTTCTTTCCCCTACATCTTATGCATGAAACCGTTTTAGTGTCCGTGTACTCGAATTAAGAGAAGCAGCCAGCGCCGCGTATAACGAGGCGCCAGCATATCCTTTGAATGCAGTCAATACAAAAATATTTCTTTTCCTCGAACAATCCAGTTCAAGGATTAGAATTCTGTCATCTTCCACAGCCAATCTTTAGAAGTTCTGTATAGCCTAAAGAAGAAAGAAAGAAGTATAGCCGTGAGTCCGAGATTCATCAATTGTACGGACAATTCTTGGGGTCATACATTCCGGATCCAGTCCTCAAAAGGTTCAGATTCTTTTTTTTTGTATTCTTCTTTTGCGGACCACGATGTTCACGAAAAACATTGTTCCAAGTTCGTTCGACTTGTCTGAAAAAGCTTCAATTTCTTGAAGGGGGGGGGGGGCGGGAAGGGTCCTCTGGCCATAATATAGTACCAACTGCTTTCGAGCTACCTCTTCCAAAATCGTTAGGGTTTGTTCAAAAACTTTCAAAAGACGTATTCCAAAAGCGAGCCTCGTGTCCTGAGAGAGCCCCAAAAAGAAGTGGGATGTACAAGCTACGTTGTGGGAGTGGCGTTGGACGCGCGGGAAATATAATTCCCGACAGCTTCCCGCGCAACTCGTCGAAGAAATGAGAATTCTTCGCGGCGCCAAGGAAGAAAGCACGAATTTGTCTCAATAACGATCACGTCCCAAACTCGCGAGACACTGTAACTTCGCGTCGCAGGCTGTGGGGTGCACGACGCGGGCAAATTTCTTCCCGGCGAAAGCGACGTTTTTCATAATTTCGTCGCATAAATGATTACCGACGGCTCGCAGCACGCAGCAAAACTTAAACGTCTTCTTTAACGCCTCTTACACTTCCCTAGCGTCTCCGTCGTTGTTTTCTACAGGACTATGCGAGAGCTCCAGGCAGTCGCTTTTTTCAGTGTTGCATTCTGAGGCTGCCATCGCGTTGCTTGTGATGGTTCGTATCCTTTTTCGGTATCCACATGAAAATTGGGTGACAGATGTTGCAAACTTCTGTCGCGGCGTTTTAGAATCTCCGCGTACGTATCTGCCTAGGGAGGTTTGTGCCAAGCAACATTTTTTTAAAGAATCGTGCAGGTGCAGCTAATGATGACGTCAGATGGAATTTCAAGGAGAGTTACAATAAAATATCTGGCTGTACTAGAAGAGCTTCTCAGGAACTTTCCATTCAGTACTGTCTCGGGGTGGGGCGCTATATCATAGCCAAGCGAAAAAGTGTTGTTGTTTATGCAGTTGTTATTGTTGTTTTCTAATAATGATGTAATAATAGCACAAATCATGCAGACCCAAGTACATGGTGGAATCGATGGGAAGCGAAGCTTTAGTCAAGAGGTGTATATCAAATCTTAAACAACTAACGGCGATGCAGATGATTATGTTTATTGTGATTCTATGCGGCGTGAAACCCCTAATGCAGGTTTATGTTAATCCACTCCAAGGTTTACAACTTGAATCTCGTGGAACATTTTTGTTCATGCACTACACCAATCACAAACTATTCCGAAATGCAAACAGCAGTTCAGGTGGATGCACAGTGTCAGTCGTCTACGCAGCGATGTGACGAGGGGGAAGGCGATGTAGGATTCCTGTCGAGGGAAGACTGACAGGACATTCAAGGATTGTTTACCTCTTTTGTGATAGTGGCACATACCCATTCTGAAGGATTGGTCAAGAACGGACACACATCCAGGGGCACTTACCGAATGACTAAATCAAAGAAAAATAAAGTAATCAAAGAATCCGTTGAATAAAAAGCGCTGCTTCACTAACAGGTTCGTGTGCTTTGGACATACCCATGAGCCGTCATTAAATGTTTTGGCAGAATGTTTTTGTTTTATTACGCAGGTTTACTTAATGGCATTACTTCACCGGTCAGCATGCATTGGAACAGGTGTTGGGCTGCTGAGCACGAGGTCACGGGGTCGAATCCCGGCCACGGCGGCCGCATGTCGATGGGGGCGGAATGCGAAAATACCCGTGTACTTAGATTTAGGTGCACGTTAAAGAACCTCAGGTGGTCGAAATTTCCGGAGTCCTCCACTACGGCGTGCCTCATAATCAGAAAGTGGTTTTGGCAGTTAAACCCCATAATTTTTATGCATTGGAACAAGGTTAAAAGGGCGCGCTTTGAGAATGGGACACAGAAAAAATGCGCAGAGGATACCACCGATGTCTTCTCTTTTTTTTTTTTTTTTACCTCTGTGCATTCTTTCTGTGTCGCGTCCTCAAACCGCGTCGTTATAACCATTTTCCATCAAGCCAGTAACCAACTAGCCTAACTAAGTCTCTTAATGAGCATACATTCTTCTTACAAGCCGATCTGCTGGAGTTGCATTCGGCGCACATGATACCGTCGTATGCCAATGTATAAATATACACACCGAGATTCGGACGAAGCAGCTGCAACCGCGAAGTGCGGAGGAATGCACAAGAATAGCACAAGCACGTTACTCTTCATTGACTACTGCATTCTAGCTTCAAGCCAGCAAACGTGCAATAATCGCAGCCTTTATTCACTGGGACGTGTTGATGATGGAAGCCGCGTACCTATGATGCACCCTTGAAGGTTTATCGTACGCAAACAAATAAGTTTTACGAGATGTGGACCCCTACACCACTCGCGAAATGTGATATCGGGCAAAATAATCTTGCACGCGTCACTGGTAATCAAGAAGCGACTAATATGTAATATTGCAACTATCGCTAACAAGCTTAACAAGACAACGCGAAGCCCGCTAGTTATAGCTTCAAACCAGCGCAAATCTTACTTGCATTAAAGTGGTAGCGCAAGTCGTAGAATATGTCAGAGGAAGGCACCGCTTGTCAAGCAAGCAAGCAACCAAGCAACGAAGCAAGCAAACACACACGTACACACACATACACACACAACCGCACACGCACACACAAACGTGCAGAAGCGGACAAGTAGAACGGCGGGATAAAACGCAGGGAGAGAGTATACCACTTCGTAAATTTTTACCGATGCCAGTTCGAGAATACAACAGCACAACGCAAGTAACAGTTGTTTTCTATTAAACACTGTCGATTGATTGTACGTTCTCCAGTACAAGCACAGGTATTTATTTTGGGATCGCATTTTCTAGAAGGAACCGAGCCACTTGGAGCGCAATAAACGCAGTTAACGGGGACAAACGGAACGCTGATGTAGCGGAAATGTGCCCGCATCATCAAACAGTGCAGAATGTCATCATCAAACATCTGCCTCTTCTGCACTTTTCCGTTAAGATATACACAGCTGGGTTTCGGTGAGTACATCAAACATCTACTTCTTATGCGTCTTCCCACCAAAATTGCCGTTTCACGCCGAAACGAAAACGCCCGGACTCTGCCATTTCCCGCCAAAATCGACACAGCCGGAGCAGTAAACAAGTTCAAGGACACGCGTAACACTGCACAAAGCGGAGCCTTCCTCTTTCTCCTCGTCGTTCGTTTGTTCCGCTCATCCTCTACTAGCGATCCGGCAGATCTCGTGACTCAATTTAACCAGTAAGACAACGCCTGCACACGGCACTAACAGCCAGGCCGATGACCCGGCACCTGCGAAGGCGCGAACCCAGTGCTCGCAGTTGCGGCGGAGACGGCGCCGGCGACCGTTGTCTGTGGCGCCCGCGCAACCGTTGTCTTTTTTTTTTTTTTTGGCGGGAAGAGTAACGGACCTGTTCGTGCGAACGTTGCATCATGTTTTTTGGTCGGGGCCCGGCTGGACATTTCGACCATACAAGTTGCTTCGCATTCATCGGCGCTTCACATCTCGATGTGCCACGAAGTTCCTCCGGGTTTTCGTCGACGAAACTTAAAGGGTATGTTGTGCGGACAGCTGAGACAGCGGCCCCAGATAAAGAGCACCATCCTCCTCACCAGACCTTGGGAGCGCACAGCAGAGCTTTTATATGTAAGTACTTGCAAAGCTAATACGCGCATTGCTCTATTCATTCTCTCTTCGAGTTATAAGCACGTACTGGGAAGCGAATAATTATGCGCCCTTGAAAAAAGAAAAAAGTAAGAAAGAAAGAAACGCGCTTATTGTGGTATTGGTATTTGGCTGACGCTTGTGCTCGGGAAGTTGGTTCTGCTGTGGTTTTCGTAATTGTGTGAAATGTCGGCGGGTATAGGGGGTAAAAGCTTGTTAATCGGGAAGGCGGTAGTTCCGGCGCCGTCCTCCTTCCCGCCATTTCTTCTTGGAGGGTGAGGGCGCCATATTGTGTCTCGCTGGCAAAGGACATTTCGAAGTTAGTGGAGGGGCCAGAGGCACTTTTCCCGCCTTTTTTTTAATATTTATTCTTTTCCTTTTCAAGTACCGGTGATGGATGAAAAAGGGCGTATTAGCAATTAGTTATTTTATTTATTTATTTATTTATTTATTTATTTATTTATTTATTTATTCATTTATGTGATATGCGCCAGAAATGCAGGGAAAAGTGGATGGTTGGGCTCGTTTGCGCGTTACAACCGCGCGCTGCGTTTTGCTCTTATACTCTGGTCAGCGATAATATTCATACTGTGCCAGTCAGTCCCTCGTTGAATTTTGGCGAAGTCTGTTGACGCCTCTTGTACATTGCGCTTGACTATTTCAGCAATACTTTTTACATTGGTCTGATATATTAGCGATTCTGTGTCTGTTCATCATTCGTTATACGTCAGCGAAATATGCTCGCTTACGCCGTAGTACCTGGCCATTTCTCAAATTTTGCTTTCCTCACGCGACGTAGAAGTTGACGACGTACGAAATTATTTTTAACTACTGCCAGAAAGGCTGCGATAGTGAGCGGCTGTTTTGATAAGTTTACTGACTTAAAAAATAATATTTTTTTATCTGCGGAGCTTATTTGCACAAGGCGAGAGGTTGTTCTCATTGTTTTCAGCCTTGTGTTCCTGGGTGGGTTACATCTCGATGTGCCACAATGTGCCATAAAGATGCGTGTTGTAGTTTTCGTCGACAAAGCTTTTTGAGGGCTCGGTTTCGCGGGCAGTGTGAGCAGAGCTTCTGAATGTGAGTACTTATGGAATAGGTGCATTTCTCAATTTATTGTCTCTTCGAGTTATGATCACTTACCCGAATGCACATAAGTAGCGCATAAAAAAAAGCATTACAGCTTTGTTACCGGTGCGAACTCCCGCGCAGTTCTTCTTGCTTCATAGATGTGAAAACGGGATATCGAGGCAGAGTTCCCCTAATTATGCACAATTTTGGTGAACATAAAGTACAAGGACCTGTTCATTGGATGGGCTGGCGTGGGATCGATAGTGCCTGCGAGTTGGAAGCGTGAAGGCGGATGAATTGAGACAGGCATACAGTAGTAGCTGGCCTATGGCTGGAATAAAAAATGTAAAAAAAAAAAGAAAAATAAAAGAAAGTAAAGGATGAAATATGTTTTCTGCCTGTACTGATTTGTTTGTGAGTTCATCTGTTGCATTATGAACAAGATGTCGTGCGATTGACTCGTTTTCACATCCGCCTTCTAGTTTGTTTATGTTTTGTTATATATGAGTTATATTTTTCCTACTTGTTCTTCTGCCTCATGTTGTTTTGTTTCCCACGCTTGTCTTTCGGTACGTTAAGACTACTGCTGGGCTTGCTGGTTAGTCATGATGGAATATGTCAGCAAACTGCGAAACAACGACGTAACACAGAACACGCGTGTATATTCATCCTGTGTTACATTGTTTTCGAAGTCCGCTGTTATACATTCCCTCGATACATTGCGCTTTTTGTGTATTAATTTTTGAGCGCCCCAATACAAAGACTTCCTACTGTTCCTGGGCACTTCTTTTTAAAAATCTGGGTGGACTCAGCAACTGCCTTTGAATGCGTGGTGTTATTAGTGCCGGCGCATCACTTCTTGGGCACTTCTCTCCTATTTCCTTTTTAAGGCGAAAGCCTTAGATTTCTGTTTCAAGGCTGCCTTATGAGGTACTAAATGTGTAACGTGACCCAAGGAAGCCCAGAAGCGAGCCAAAGCATGTCCAGCCGTGAATAAGAGACGATTAATGATTAGCAAAGTTAATGATCGGTAAGTGATTGGATTAAGGTGAATTAGTGTGGAATAAGGCTGATTAAGCTGGATTAACGTTTATTATGGAGGATTAAGATGGATTAGGGTGGATTTAGGTCGATTAAGCTGGATTAAGGAGGATGAGGGTGGATTCATTTATAAAGGAAGATTAAGGTGGATTAGGGTGTATTAAAGAAGATTAATGCGGATTAGGGTGATTAAGGAACATTAAGGCGTATTAGGGTGGATTAGGGTAAAGTGAGGTGGGTTAAGGTGCTTTAAGGTCAATTAAGGTGTACGAAGGAATATAAAGATAGATTAAGGTGGATTAAGGTGAATTGCAGTAGGCTTTCGCCTTCGCCTCTCTTAGGCGATAGCTGAGGACCACCTGGGACTTTTTGTTTTCCTTCGCCTAGTGTAGGGTAGCAAACCAGGACCGGAATAACGTAACACTCTTTTCAACCTGCTTTTATTTCAAATCCACCACTACGCTTCCGTGATCGGCCAAAATGGCGCAACACCAGAGGGCGGGGCGTCCGTCCATATGCGGGCTTGGCCCGGGCCATTTGGGCCTATCAGAGAAGCCCAATAGCGGATTTGGAATAAGAACAAATTTGAAAGGAGCTTTGCGTAATTCCGGCCCCACATACAATCTGGTTAACCTCCCTACTTTCTGTTTACCGAAACAGTGTATTCGTTACCTCGCTCACTCTTACTGGGTGCTATAGTATTCGATTGACTGATTATTATTATCTTCAACCTTCATGAGCAAAAAATACGCTTAAGCTTTTCTCACTGTATTCGACGACGATGTGTTTGTCTAGACGTGAAGATTTCGGGCGAATCGCCGGAGCAAGCCATCTTCAACGACGTGGCGGTGATGGTGATAAAGGCGGTGTTCGTCTCGCAGAGGCAACTGCAACTTGCTGCGCCTGAGCGTGTCCTTTTTGTCTCATGAATATATGTCTGCACCACGAGTCGATCAGTGCAGTCTCTCGCAAAAAAATAAGAACAGAGTATGCGGCCCCCTCCTGCGCACTATCCGCGGGCTTTTTTGGGAATATTAAGTGTTCGGTAAGCGCGTTACATGTATAGATAAGTAGAGAAGTCATAACTACACAGTTCACAGCAACTGAGTCATATGAATAAAATAGTAATGAAACACTTTCGTTTTCTCCCCCCCCCCCCTAACCTCTCCCTTTCTTTATATGAGTAAAACTGAATTTTCTAGCGGTCCTGATTGTGTGCATGCCCGCGCCGGAAACTCGAATCCCGGCCGCTAATTTGCACGGCAAGATTGAAGTAGATTTGCCGTCATGACGGCGCCGGCGTTACAATTTTTTATCGCTTCTTTTTTCTCGCATTTATCATTTGCGAGGCCTATATATGCACGAGCCCTGCGTGACCGTCAGGCTCTGCATTAGGCACGCACGAGAGGAGTCCGACGACCATGTATGCGAAACCCGTAGCTCCCCAAGCGCTGTCAAACAGGTGTACACGATAAAGTGACTTCAGCACTTGGATTCAACTTCACTCTCATTGCAGAGCATTAATGAACTTCCAGCGCAGTGCAAGGTTGCGTACATTCATAGAAACTTTACTTATTTGAGGTGGGGGCTGTCTCAAGGCAGCCCACCTCGAATTAAGGGGGAGGGAAACGTAGCCAACCAAGTTCAGAGAAACCGACGAGGTGGCGGGATTGAGGACTGCGCCTGAGCGAACAGAAAAGAAGAAAAAAAGAAATGGTGGACCGAGGTGCTATGACTATAACTCTAGATTGCGGTTTGGGCACACTTGGGCAAAGTCGTCATGCCAGGCGAGTCCAGATTACGAGGCCTGATGTGGGTCCGGCGAGGCCTTTTTAGCATGCAAATTCGCTCTCGTCCGAGACGAATCGCGGCGTCGGCTGCTCCCGTGTTTCGTGCACGCTCATTCCCGTGGGCCACATCGCCCTCGGCCGTCCACCTCCCGGCGAGATTTCTTCACGCGCACAGTGCCGCGTGAAGGGGACTAATTGAACACGTAGTGCCTTAAACGAAGAAGAAGAAAAAAAAAAAAGAAATGACGGCCGAAATGTAGAGCTTGGAAGCAAAACCGCTTAGACAGTAAGTTTTCTTGTCCATTACAGACCGAACGCGATGGCATCTAATCTAAACCCCGGTAAGGCTACGGAACTCGTCGCGATATCATAATCATCATCATAATTCCTTTTAAATTGACAAGGGGGTGAAATCTGGAGCCCGGCTGTAGGCACCCCTAATTGACTGGTTTATTTATTTATCTATTGTATCGATTGATTATTCAGTCATTGTGATAACTGTGCTTAATTTATTTGCCTTGTAGCTCATTGATGGTCACATATGTAACAACAGATCCCTCCTAAAACTCTTGAACGGTTTCTGGGGTCCTGGCTCTCTATATAAAGAATGATGTTATGTATATATGAAAGAACATTTATTGACTTACTGATTGATTGATCTAAAGTTCCCAAAATAACAGAGGGGCTGTGAGAGACGCCGTGATGGAAGGCTTCGGTTTTATTTTGACGAACTAGCGCACGTTTAACGTGCACCAAAATGTAAGCCCAGGAGGGTTCTTTTTTTTTTCTTTCTTCTCCCATTGGAAATCAACCGCGGATACCGGCAGTCGAACCCGCAAACCTGACACGGCGCCGAGTAGTACCTCAGCACTTACACTGGAGCATTAATAGAAGAGACGAGAGAAGCAATGCGGCAGGTTGGCAACACTTTTAAGCTATTTGTAGCAAATAAAAGCTAATTAACTAGCCGGACGGTGTGCTCCAGCGCGCTACCATAAGATATACTAATCGTCGATTACTTTCGTGTTATCGGGGTACGCCAACTGCCAGCGCCGTTCAGCCTCTCTCAGATTTAGCAGGGACGGTCTGAAGCTGCTGATGATCAGGCGCGGAATTCTGAGCCGCAATAACCGGGGTACCGATTTGTTTGATATTATGGGTCGAACGGTTGATGAAGGAGCACCGCTGGCCGTGAGGACAGGAAATGTGCCGTACGGCAGGCACACTACTCGCTCACTCGTTTATTTTCCGACTCGAAGCACAGTGTAGTTTGTGAACCCTCTGACGGGCACTGCCACAACCCGCGCGTGAGGCCAGTATCGCCAGAAGCGATACAGTATGTAATACTGCACAGGGCGGGGCGTCCTCCTCGGTGGCATCGTGCCTCGCTGAGGGCTTCGCTTTCTCCGCCTTGCGGGAAGTTCTTCCGTCATCGCGATCTCCGATTCCGCTGCACTTGCATTTTGCGCCTGCAAGAAAGAAATGGAGAAAGAAACGAAAAAAAAAACAATGCAATGTACGGAATACGTGAAGT